>NC_080847.1:52344925-52562530 GCF_030435755.1 Ochotona princeps | reverse complement strand
TAGCGGCGCGTCGCCCCACCTCCCTACCGCAGGCCGACTCCACCCCGCGGTGAAGCTGCCTCTCCCATTGGTCGGCTTGGCTTCCCCTGCGGCATTCTGATTGGCTCCGGTGCGTACAAGGCGGGGGGCCGACCTCGATGACGTCTTAGCCTGGTGCTCTCATTGGCGGACGTGCCAGAGGTCGAAGGGCACAGGTAAAGGTAGGCTGCACGGCGCTAGGCTGCTAGGCAGCAAGGTCAGGCCTCGCGTCCCACCAGGCACCGCGGCGCCGGCGCACGCCGGCCGGAAGTGAGGGCTGCTCCCACAGTGCCTCGGGGGGAGCCGCGGCTCGTTACCCACAATGCCCCCGCTGCCCCGAGCCCCGCCGGCTCCCGGCGTGCCCCGCGGCCCATTCATTCTCATCCCATTCATTCCGTCCTTGCTATCCCAGGGACTGGCTTGGGGTCTGCGGCCCCGCCGGGTGCTGGGGTCCCCGCGGGCTGGCTTGGGGTCCCCGGCCCACCTCCCTGCCGCCAGAGTGACTCGCCGTGCCCTTCCTTGCCCGCGGTGCCTGCCGTGTCCACCGCCCTCCTCGCGGCTGTCTTGCCAACTCCATCTACTTTGCTGATTCACCCTTTGGTTTTTGCTCAGGATTCTTTCGGGAGAATACCTCTGACCTTGGTTGTACCCCCACCTTGATTCTCTCCATCCGTGGACTGGGTCTTCCCCTCTCCCACCATCTTTCCCCCATAACGTCCCTACAGAATCACAGAACACACAAGGTGTGGTCCAAGTATAAACTCGTGTTTGATAGAAATGCTGGCTTACAAAAACGGAGTCACACCCTCCACACACAGCCCAACCCAGGCGACGTGACCCTTGACCCAGGGAATCAAGTGGGGGCTGTGAGGATGCAGTAACAGCAGATTCTCCCCGGCAGGTGCACCCTATGCAGCCCTGCGCTGTGGCTCCCTGCTGTAGAGCCCGGTGTACAGGGACTCCGGGAAAAATCCGGACCCTGAGACTCCTGCCTGCAGGAGGTGAGCAGAGGAACGGGGGGGGGGGGGGGGGAACACATCCCTCCTTCCCATCCTTGGGGCGTTGGGTGGGGCGGGGCACTGCTGCCGGAGGGCTCAAGTCTGAGCAGCAGAGACCCCTCCAATGCCCACCCCAACCGCCCTGTAGTGTCTGGAGTGATCTTGGGGTTTCTGGGCCATTGAGATGTCTGGCGGAGTGAGAGAGAGGTACCATCAGAGGTCACAGTCTTCGAGTAGGGGACTGTGGAGGGGGATGGAGGTCAGAGGTCATAATAGAAACATGCCCAGATGACCCCTAGGCCTCCTGAGTTAATAAGGTCCCCAGGTCCCCGGGGCCTTGGCGGGCTGGAGGTCAGCATGAAGTCACCCAGTAGGAGTGTGTGCCTGTGTGTGGCCCAAGGAGTGGCCCAAGGAGCCCCAGGGGAAGAGCTGCGGCACCTTACACGTACATGGCCCTGGACATGACAAAGCCCTGGCCCTGGTAGGAATCTGGGGGGCTGCTATAGGACAGGGCATCATAGATGGGGTTGATCTTGTCCAGATAGTCTTCCTCCTCCTCCTCCTCTTCATCTTCCAGGTCCATGGCGACCCCCTCCACCACGGTAGGTGGCCCTGGAGGCACCAGGAGGGGAGGCCCCACGCCTGTGGCCCCTAGGAGCAGCGGTCCCGACCGCTCCTCCAGCGTGGGCAGCTCATGGTAGCGAGGCAGTTCCTGGTGACGGGGTGGGGTGGGAAGGATGTCAGGGTCACCTCCTGACCACGACACGCAAGTCCTGACCACCCTCTGCCTGTGCCAGGCAGACCTGATCTCACCTTTGACCTCTGTGCTTACCTTGACCTATGGCCAGCCCCCAGAACCCACAGTATGTGATGCTTGACTTTCAGCTCACCACTGCTGCCATGGCTCTGTCAGCTGCAGGCACAGTCCCTGGCTAGTGCCAGGACCCCTGACCTTGCCCTGAGCTTAAAATTTCACCCCCTGACCTCCCCTCAATGAGTCCTAAACACAAAAATGTGAACCTCAACCTTCAACCTTTCCTAGCCTCCCCCTCACCACCACCCTGCACCTACCTGCTCGGTGCAGGTCCCACCAGCGTCAAAGTAGGGGGTCTTCAGTGGGCTGTGCTCCGAGCCCCCCAGAGTGAACAGCTGGGAGGGCTGCAGGGACAGGGTAGGGGGATGGGTCACAACCCCCTGCCCCCAGCCAGCCTCTCACCAGCAGGCCCTCCTGCAGCCCCCTGCCCCAGGGAAAGCGCTCACCATCTCCGGCTCCTCCAGCTTTGCCTTCGGGGTTGGCGGTTTGTAGGAGGGAGGCCCCTCCAGCCTGTGGGATAGAAAGCAGGCAGTCACGGGGAGCCCTCTGTACCCCAACGCTGTTCCCGGCACCGGCATTTCCCTCCTGTCCCGGGCCAGCCCCTCCAGCCATTTATCCTGCTGCCAGCTCAGGGGCCGCCTGGCCCTCCACACCAGGGCAGGTTTCCTCTTCCCACCACCCCCCGACTGTGCGAGTGCCCTCGCCTATCCTGTCCTCTGCAGGGCTCCCTGGCTCTCGGCAATGGGCAGGCCGTAGAGTGTGGCTACGGCAGTGGTCGGCAGACCTGCCCGCATGTGTCAGAATGGCTCGGGGAGCTTGTGCCCACATATGCGTCCCTCACATCTGCTAAGGATCACTTTGGGGTGGCCCAGGAATGTGCATTTTCAAGCTCTGCCTTGCCCCACACTCACCAGCCCCAAGCAGTGTCATCTGAGAAGGGCTGGCGCTATTGTGCACGGGGTCCAGCTGTCCTCAAAATGCCCACATCCCATATGAGAGTGCTGGTTGGAGTCCCAGCTACCCCATGCTTCTGATTCAGCTTCCTGCCAGGGGCAGTAGGTCATGGCCGCCAAGTGGAAGACCCCAGTGGAGTTCCTGGCTCCTGGCTCAGGCCCACTGTCATGGCCTAGAGAGCTGTGGCTGGATTCCACTGATATCCAACCTCCCTCCTTGCACATAGTAATAGATGTTACATCTCGGCATATGGTCACTCACAGGAGACTATATTTCCCAGCACTCCTTGCAGCTAGGGCAGCCATGTAATTAGGTTCTGGCCAATGAGAAGTGAGAACAACTTCTTTCCCACTTGTAGGGTGGCTGGGCCTTTGGTGATCATGTAGCTATCCCTACAGTGAGATAGTGTTGCACTATCTTGGGATGTGACCGAGGGCCACAATCTAGGGACGGAGCTACAGCTGGCAGGAGCCTGGGCTCTGGTGAGCAGCTGGAGAGAAATAAACTCTCCCCCCTCTCTGGTGAGCTCCAGTCACTTGAAGTCACACAACTATTACCGAGAACTCTTGCCCGCACCCCGTCACTCACTCCTCTTCCTCCTCGGCCCCCTGCAGCCTCTGCTCCTTCTGCTGCTGCCGGCAGATGAGGATGCCAGTGGCGGCCACGGCAGTGGCAATGATGGCTGCGATGATGCCCCCGATGATGCCCCCGGTCGCCCCGGCACCTGCGGTGTTGGGTGTCTCTGCAAGGAGAGGGACAGTGTGGTGGTGTGAGGGGGCTCCCTGCCAAGCCCCTGTGCGCCTGCTGGCCTCTTCTCCCACCAGTGACAGACACCTGCCATTCAGCACGGCCTCCCTGGAGGAAAGGGCAGGTGTAGCATGCCAGGCATGGGAGATGAAGGTGAGCCAAACACACACCAAGTCCGTAGGCTCCCAGAACCGGGGGTCCCGACTGGGCTGACGAGCCAGGGGTAACCAAACAATACAGACAGGAAGGGCCAGGAGGAGGTAGTGGAGAAGGGGTCCCCAGACACGCAGTCCGCAGGCGCAAGCTGTGAGAGCAGGGACAGTACCGCAGGCAAAGGAGGGGACAGCCCGTGCAAAGACCCAAGCAGCAGAAGGCGGAGGCGAGGGAGCGGTGCAGGCACTAAGTGTGGGAACTGGGGCAGGCGCAGGGCTTCGTTTGTTGTAAGGGTTGGTGTCTCCTCCAGCCTGCCAGGAACAGGGGTGCAACTCATGCCCCACCCCCTTCCTACGTCTCCTGACAGAGTAGTGATCTTGCTGCCCATCTCCTTGTTGGACTGCGAGCCTCCAGGCCTGGCACACACATGAGAGAGGGTAGACTGGGCAGGGCCAGTGTCAACAAAGGGATGGTAGGGGAAGAGAGCTAACAGCTAATGTAAGTGACCCTGCCAGGTGTCACCGGCCATGCAGGCGCGCCCCATCTGAGGCAAGCAGCAAGAAGCTCCTAGACACCAGCAGGTGCACTGCAGCTTCCTGTTCCACAGTGGCGGGGTGGGGAGCCTCTGGAGGGCTTCCGCAGTGACCATGCTCTGTCCACGTGCACCGACTACCCGCAACACTCCGCTGTTTCCAGCCAGGTACCGCCGCAGGTCCCGCTGGCCCTAGAGGTGCACTTGTCCAGCACCTGGGGAATGTGGGGCACATCCTCCATGTCTCCATGCAGCCTGTGGTCAGTTTCAGTGCTAGCCCCCATGTCCTAGGAGGCTGGGTCATAAGACCCACCCCTGCCTCTACTCTCCAACCTGCCCTCCGGTCCTTGGCTCCCTGGTTATGGGAGGCAGCCCCTGGCCGGGTGAGGAGGCTGTCACCGGGCATGTCAGCGGGACTTTCTTGGGCTGCCCAGCACCCCATCTGCCCCTCAAGAATGAGGACCAGCACTTCCCTAATACTAGTGCTAGCACCGAGATGGGGGCCAGGATGGCCCCCCAGGAGGAATCTTGCACCACCCTCCATGCTTTGAGGACCCTAGCAACTGGGACCCCAGCACCTGCAGCCCACACCCCTGTCCCAACCCAGGGGTCCAACTGGTCAGCCTTGATCTCCCCCTGCAGCTCATCCTGGGACCCAAGGAGGGGTCTGAGGTACCACAGCACAGCCCTGCCGAGTTCCTCCAAGGCATTTATTAACTCCTGAGTGTCACTGGCCGGGGCAGGGCAGGGCCAAAAACAAGTCCAGGATGGGGAAGGGATGTGGGAGGGCGGGTCCTTGCTGGGTCCCCATCTTGAGCTCCCAGACGCCCCTTCCCTGTGCAGCCCTGGGGGTGGGGGGCGGGAGTCCAGTGTGTATTCCACCTCCCTCTGGGTTCCAGGAAAGCGGGAGGTAGGTTCCAGCTCCACCGTCTGTGGACAGACGAGTCCAGCCAGTCCCGAGCCCCTGGCGGGCACAGCTGGCAGCAAAGGTCCAGGCTCCCTGGGTCTGTCTGTGCATCTCCAGGTCACACGTAAACCGCCCGGCGGGAGATGAGCGAGCCGTCCAGCTGCGACTCCATGTCGTCCTCCAGGCCCGGAGGTGGCGGCAACATTAGGCCTTCCTCTGCCTTCTCCTCATCCTCGTCCTCGTCCTCGTCTTCCTTCTCCTCTGGCCTCAGAGGACCAGGGGCTGTGGGTGTCCAGAAGACGGGGCCCCCATTGCTAAACGCCTGAGTCTTCGCATCATAGGCTCCCGGGACTCCGCCGCCTTCTCCAGGGCTCTTCCTCCTCCTCCTCCCCCTCAGCAGGATGAAGGCCAGGGATCCCCCAGCCAGAAGCAGCAGCACCAGCAGTGTCCCCCCCACGGCCCCCCACACCACTGGACCCACGTCTCGGGGTGAGGCCCGGGGGGAGTCTGAGGAGAGAGGAGGGCAAGAGAGAGAGAGAGGTCAAGAGGGTGCACGTGGTGGCAGTGACGGACACAGGGACAGGGAGAAGCGTGGGGGCGGGGACCCTGCTGGTCCAAGCAGAGGTAAGCAGGTTCCCTCTCAGGGCGCGACCTCCAGGTGCTGTTCCCCAGGATTTCTCAGTCAGTGATGCCGGCTGGCCAGCGTCTCCTAACTCAAGATTTCACTCCAAACTCCAGGCTGCTCTCAGAAGAAACACCTGCCTCACAACAGGGCCTTGCCAGCCACTGCGCCCCGAGAGTGACAGCCACTTGTCCACATCACAGATGGCTGTGGGGTCCTGGGGTGCCTGTGATTCGCAGCACCCCTCCTCTGTGCCAGGGGCTCCTATTAAAAGCCAGGGTCACAGCGTGAAGCCAGCTTACCCTGCGCCCCTCCTGCACTTGGGGAGAAGGCTGGGGATGGGAGGGGGCTGGGCTCTTTCCTGACACCCTGGGGCAGCTGGCAGGCAGGGATCCACCATCCCCACTTTCTTGATGTTTCCTGCTATAGCTGAAGAGGTGGGGGGTGGGACAGAGGCAGAAGCCAGGAGTGCGGAGCAGGGGAAGCAAGAGGGATACCCAGGGATGCCAGCTCGTCCCTCACACACAAGGCCTGAGGGGAGAGCCAGCCCCCCACCCCCACCCCCAGCCGGCCCAGTGCACCCAGGTTGGGGAGAGAGGTTGTCAGACCAGTTTAGCGACTCACAAAGAAGGAAGGTGAAGCTGCTTCTGTGTCCAGTTTTCCCTATGATACAGTGTAACAGCTGCCTCCCAGCACAGGGCCAGGGCCATCTAGTCTACCAGAGGGGCTGTCCAGGCGGAGGAGCAGCCGTGGTCCCTAACTGCGCTGGCAGTGCAGGACAGGGAAGCCCCGGGTCTGAGCAGACATCTGCAGCTCCAGGCTGTGCCCGGGGAGTGCTGCACAGCCTGCCTAGGGGCACAGCGTCCTGCGGACCAGCTCGGTACAGCCTGTGCTGCCTCCCCCCGCGCTACACTTGCTCCCTTCCCACGGGGCCCCCAGGGTGCTCACAGTGTCCCCCCCTCTGCAGGCAGCCCCCTTTGGGTGGCCTTCCTCAGTGCCACCTCTGGGGCTGGCCACTGAGAGGGCCAGTCCTAACTTTACACTCGCTGTGTTGCTCCCCATGGGATGAGGGTGGTGCTGTGAAAAGGACATGTCCACGACTGTCCCACCCGGGGGACCTGTGAGTGGGGCTCCAGGTTTGGGGGTGGTGGGCAGGCTCCATGACGGGCACTGCCTCCAACCAGAGTGTGGGATCAAGGGAGACTTCCACAGATGTGGTATTGGGAGCTGAAGAGCTTTGGAGGAAGCTTCTGGAAGGTCCTGGGTGTTTCTGGATGCCTATGTGAAGCTGCCATTCCTTCCTGGGCCCTCCTATGTGTCTGTGTGACAGGGTCCCTCCGCGAATGTGTGCCCGTCCATTGCTGGTAACAGTTTCCAGAGCAGGGGCACCTTGTCCCCCTGGGGTGGTTCCTGCAAAGCAGTGAGTTCTGCACATCTGTGTGTGTGTGTGTGTGTGTGTGTGTGTGTTGGCAGAGGCAGCCGTGCCCTCACTACTGACCAGCTCTCTCCAGGTGGGTGTGGCACTCCCAGGCTGTGGCCTCTGCCTTTGTTTAGCTTCTTGACTGTGACCCTGCTCCCTGGGCTGTCCCAGAGATGGTGACAGTGGTGTGGGTGTGTAGGGTTACAGCCCCGGGCCAGCAGCTGGATTCCCGTCCCTGTGGGGCAGTTTGATAGCTCAGGGCCTGTCCCTGGTCACTGCCCCGGGGTGACACTCTGGCTTTCCTCCAGGGATATGGTTCTGCTGACTCGCAGCCTGCCCTAGTCCCAGGCCTGCGTCCTGTCCTTCCGCTCCAGCTCCCGGCCGGCAGGGACTGTGTGGAAGCTGCGGCCCTGGGAACTGCCTCCTGCCCCAGGCATCCCCTTGGAGCTGGGGGTGGGGTGGGGTGGAGTTTGGGGTCTGCTCTTCGCCTGTCCCTCCCAGCCCCAGGGTAGCAGCACAGCATCACAGTGTGCCCCCCACCTGGAAGGAGGAAGCTAAGGGTGCAGCTGCGGGGTTCCCTCACTCACCTCGAACCAGGATGACCTGCTCGGCGCGTCCTGTGCCCACAGCATTGGTGACTGTGCAGATGAAGGTGGTGTTGACCAGGCTGTCCACCGTGTGGATGAGCAGCTGCGGGCCCTGTGCCACCGCGGTGGCAGGGAACACGCCCGAGGCCCTGCAGGGTGCGGGCACGGTAAGGGGTATAGCAGGGTCTGGTGGGGGTGCGTACAGGCCTGTCCACACAGGCACAGACACCAGGCTCAACTACTGGGACATGACTTAGTTTGGGGGCCCTAACCTGCAAGCTCCTTCATTCTTCAGGAGCAATTTTGGACCCAGCCCCACCTCCCTCACACCCAGGGGTCCAGCCCAGCCCCTCCTCCCTCACACCCACATCTCTGCCCCAGTCTCTCCTTCCTCAGACCCAGGGGTCCAGCCCAGGCCCTCCTCCCTCACACCCAGGGGTCCAGCCCCTCCTCCCTCACACCCAGGGGTCCAGCCCCTCCTCCCTCACACCCAGGGGTCCAGCCCCTCCTCCCTCACACCCAGGTCTCTGCCCCAGTCTCTCCTCCCTCAGACCCTGGGGTCCAGCCCCAGCCCCTCCTCCCTCACACCCAGGAGTCCAGCCCCTCCTCCCTCACACCCTGGGCTCCGCCCCAGCCCCTCCCTCTGACAGGACTCTGTCCCACTCACGTGCTCCAGTCATAGCCAGTGGGTGCAGGGTTGCTGCGGACGTCACAGCTGAGGGTGGCCTCACTCCGGCCAAGGTACCAGTTGTCATCATAGCCAGAGATGGAGACCTCGGGGGGGTCTGGAGGAAATTGGGAGAACTGGTTCAGGGACAAGAAAGTCTCAGGTTGGGGATGGGAGGCTGGCAGGTCCACGGCAATCCCAAAGATGTGGGGGTGACCTTCTGGAGGGACATGGCCCAGGGAGGTCACTGGGGACAGCCGAGAGTGCGCACTTGGGTATCTGATGTGCCCTGAGTGGGTGACATGGTGGGAGAGGAAAAGCTGGAAATCTAGACAGAAACTGCACGGCAGAGCTGGCGCACACAGTGCCACCTGCGGCAGACAGAGTTGGGGAGAGATGGAGGGAAGAGGCAAGGCCGCCTTTGCCGGGGGAGCGGGCTATATGGGGGTTCAAGTGCAGAGGAGCAGGTCAAGTTCAGCTCTGTCAGTCTGGGTGGATGCAGGGGTGACATTAAGGGGCGGGTGTGGGAAGTTTCTAGAAGGGGAGGTGCTGGGGTCAGATAATGGGCCTGCTGGCCCCTGAGCTCAACCTGGCATCTTCCCGAGGGCTCATGGTAAAGGCACATCTCCACCTGCCCGTTTACGTAAACAAGCAACAGCCCAGGAGTCCATGGCGGCAGTGTGAGCGGGTGGGTGGACCACGCAGACCATGGTCGGGGGCAGGGACACCAGGGGTCCGTGGGAGCCACAGAGGCCCACGCAATGGGTGGCTCCACACCCCTTGCTAACTAACTTCCAGGAGAAGGAAGCTCTGGATGCGCCGTGTCTGCCGATCCTCCCCTGAGGGAGAGAGTTCAACACCCCATTAGAGGGGCGTCTGGGGAGCAGTGCACAAGACTGCCTCCCAACGGCCCATCCCAGCTCAGCACGCTTGGGTGTAGATGGAAGCGGAAGTGTGCAGATGCTGCCCAGGGGGTAGACATGCAGAAGGTGGTGAGGGAAGCAGGTGGGGTACCCCGGTGCCCCGGTACCCCGGGGTAGCCTGCATGGTGAGGCTGGGGGCAGAGGGCACTTACAACGCACGGAGAGTGTCACGGGCAGCAGGACGGGCTCCGACAAGCTCTCATGCTCCACTCTGCAGCTGACCTGGACCCCGTCCGTCCGGCCCAGGGGCACCAAGGTGAGACGACTGGTCACAGTGACAGTGCCGGGCAGGGTCCCTGGCACCTGGCTCTCCTTGGCCTCCCCATCCAGGGACGAGATCCAGGAGACACGGGCGGGTGGGCGACCACCAGAGGAGACGCAGCGGGCCACGGGCACGGGATCCAGGCTCAGGGTCACCTCCTGGGCCTCAGCGTGGTTCTGGGGCTGGGCTGGGGATGGGAACAGAAGGGGTGGGGTGGGGGACATGCGCCATCCTCACTGGCCATTGGCCAGCGCAGCCTGGGGTACTGGGGGGTGCTCGGTTCAAATCCCAGCTCTGTTGCTTAGTGACCATGATACAGGGCAGGTTTTATTGGCTGGGGGATGGCAGCCGGCAACCCCCACGGGAACGCTCTTGCGGACTCTAGGAACGGACAGGACGTGCCATGCCACGCGGAGCGTGCCGGCCACCACGTCCTCCCACCGCCTCCGCCCAGAGCCTGGGAAGGCCAGACCCAACAACAAAGCCAGAGTTCAGTAAACTGGGCCAGAGGGCATGCCGACAGCTGCTTTTCCTGCAAACACCGCCGGCCACGGGAAGTGAGATAAGCAGAGTCCCAAAGCTGGGATTTGATTTGTTTTGTTCTGCCCCTTTCCATTCCATTACCCTAGGAAACGGGGAAGATCTCCCGGGAGAGAAAACTGGCTCTGGCACCCGGTCCGGCCCACACTGACCTCCAGCCATCCACAGGGTGGTCTTAAGCACCCCCAGTCCTTCCAGGCCCCTGGGACCACCCCCGGCACCCCCACCCAGGTAATGTTCTGGAACCCAGAGCTGTTACTCTCCCGCAGGGCACCTCCCTGGTTCCCCTCCAGCCCTTTTGGGGATGGGGTCTTGGCTGCTGCTTCAATTCCCACTCAAATCGCACTTCTTCTGACTTCGCAGCCTCTGGCCACAGTCCAGCTGCTCTCAGTGTCCTCCCCAACCTCCTGGATAGTGAGTGGACTGAGGGGGGAGGCTGTGGCAGCTGGTTCATACTCTGTCCTTAAATCTCTCTTGCTCTCTTATTTAATTATTATTTAGGGGCTAGCACCATGGCATAGTAAGCTAAGCCTCTCTGTCCCGCTGCCTTTCCCAAACAGCAGCTTCTTGCTCTCCACCCGCTGGCAGCCTGGCCCCGTTGTTTTCCCCCACCTTGCTGCCTCACTCCGGCTTCCTCAACAGCCTCCTCTTCCATATGCCTGGACCCCACCCGCTCACGCTCACCTCTGCACTTGACCAAGCTGCCCTGCCTGATCATTCTGTCTCGGGCCACAAAATTCCTTCCTCAAGGCCTTTACTTCCTGCCTGGGTACTCCCATCCCGCCTGCTCCCCTGCCCTGCCACTTAGCCTGGGAAGCCAGGGCAGGCCCAGCCTGGGTCACCTCTCAGCTCTCCAGATCTTCACACAGTGCCCTGCACTGTCTGCCATCTGTCCCCCAGCACCCCCCGCAGGACTCTCTCCCCCATTTCTAAGCTTTGTCCACTTATAACCAGCCCTCCCAGGCTGAACACAACCTGTAATCCTCCCACCTCCCACAACTGCCTGCCCACCCCCTTCCGCCTGTTTATGCTGCTTACTCTCCCCACCCCTCAGGCAGGCACTCAGGTCTCTCCACTTTGCACGCGCAGCCCAGGCCAGTGCTTGGCCTGCAAGCAGATGCTGGGTAAGTATTTGTCGGAAAAACAGCTTGATGCCCGCGGCATCCTCCACACACACTATGTCCTGAAACTCCTGCTACCCACAAGGACTAATTTGCTGCCAGAGCCTATGGGTGCAGATCTAAGGGCACCTGGCCCCCAGCAGATGCCCCGCCCCCAGCAGACACCTCCACCCCCAGCTGACACCCTCACCTATGACGCGCAGCCAGGTCACCTCCCGGCGGGTGCCATTGGGAAAGGTGGTGAAGTCGCAGGTGTAGTTGCCCTCGTCTTCCACTCGCAAACCCTGCAGAGCCAGCGTGGCGTCCCGCAGGTCCGTCTCTGTGGCCTGCCCGGCTCCCGTGCTTTGTCCCGCATTGACAAAGGACAGCCGCTCCTGGCTGAACTGTGGGTTGGGAAAGTGGACGCCATACTTGGGGTGGAAGGCGGCCACGGTGACATCCTGGTGCTTCCAGGTCACCTGGGAGACTCGCACTCCGGGGGCCAGGGACAGCAGGTGGCACGGCAGCTGCACGCTGCCTCCCAGGTTGCCACGCACCTCGGACAGCATCTGAACTCGGACATCCTGGGCTCCTGGTGGGGGAGGGAGAGACAGAGACGGGTCAGACTTGCAGGCCAGGCCAGGTCACTGCCCAGGGGCCACACAGGGCAATGCTGGCCCACGAGTGTGATGGAGGGACCTTCACTGGAGCTCAGTTCCCCAAAAACACCAGCTAGAAAAGACATTTTGGGGAAGAAAGTAGGGAATTTGGGGACTGAGATTGTGAACAGAAAACCAAATGGGGCCGGAGTTGTGGTCAAAGCCAACATCCCATATCAGCGCCACCTCTTCCCACTGAACTCCTTGCTAATGCACCTGGGAAAGCAGGAGATGCCCCAACTATCTGGGCCCTGTTACCCCATGTGATACTAGAATAAAGCTCCTGGCTCCTGGCTTCAGCCTGGCCCAACCCTTGTCACTGGAGCCATTAGAGTGATCCAGCAGGTAGGAAATCTCCCTCCCTCCCTCAGTCACTCTGCATTTCTTAGTGTGTGTGTGTGTATAAATGCCTCATAGGATGCCCTTAGGCCACACTGGAATGCCTGGACCAAAGCCCCAGCTCTAGTGCAAGCGTTGTGGCACACTGGACTAAGTCCTCCCCCCTTTCCATAGTTCCATTGGAGTCCTGGCTGTTTCACTTCCAGTCCAGCTACCTGCTGATACACCTGGGAAGGCAGGGGAGGACGTCCCAGTGCTTGGACCCCCTGCCACCCCATGGACGTCCCGGATGGAGTTCCTGGTTTTTGACTTCAGCCTGGCCCGGCGCTGGCTGTACTGAGGGCATTTGCAGAGTGAACCGGGGTCTGGAGGATCTGTCTCTAACGTGCTGTTGCTCTGCCTTTCAACTCAATCAATCTTAAAAACAAAAAACAACCCAGCTCTGGTTTCATTTCCTGAACATCAGTGCCCTGGGAGGCAGCAGCGATGGCTCAGGTCCTGGGGCTCTGCCATCCACATGAGAGCGATGGCTCAGTGACTCAATCCTTGCAAGCATCAGGATTCCTTCTGGATACTGGTTTGTGTCCCAGCTACTCTACGTCCCATCCAGTTCCCTGCCTGTGACCTGGGAAAGCAGATAGGGGACGGCCCAAAGCCTTGGAACTCTGTGACCACAAGGGTGACCCCAGAAAAGTTCCTAGTTCCTGGCTTTGGTTTGGCTCAGCTCCGGCCGTTGCAACTACTTGGGGAGTGAACCAGTGGATGGAAGATCTTCTCATCTCTCCTTCTCTCTGTAAAACTGCCTTTCCAATAAAAATAAACAAGCCTCCCCTTTTTAGAAAAGATTTATTTATTTCTATTGCAAAGTCATACACAGAGAGGAGAGAGAAAGATCCTCCATCCGACGATTCACTCCCCAAGTGACCTCAATGGTCAGTGCTGCGCCAATCCAAAACTTGGAGCCAGGAACCTCCTCTTCCAGGTCTTCCACGCAGATGCAGGGTCCCAAGGACTTGGCCCATCCTCAACTGCTCTCCCAGGCCACAAGCAGGCAGCTGGATGGGACGTGGAGCAGCCAGGATTAGAACTGGCGCTCATATGGGACCCCAGCGTGTCCAAGGCGAGGACCTTAGCTGCTAGGCCACCGCGCCCAGCCCTAAATAAGTCTTAAAACAAAACAACACTGGGGGAGGGTTTGGGGAGGGGTGGGGGGAATCCCAGTACCTATAAAACTGTGTCACATAATGCAATGTAATTAATAAAACAAAACAAAACAAAACAAAAAAACACACTGATTTCATTTCTCCCACTTCCCCCTCTCAACACCTGACAGCAGGTGCAGGGGTGGGGTGGAGGAGCCAGGTGCATCCCCCAGCCACCAAGCAGTAGTCAGCTCCGTGGTGGACACCAACTGACTCCAGCAACCTCTGACGCTGTACACCTAGACACATCAGGTCCCACAGGCTGAGGGCTCAAGGCCACAGGATGGCCCCCACTTCCAAGGCCACCCCAGCCCACATGGGCCAACTGGCTGGATTCCCATAACCCCTCTTCCAGACCTAACCAGTTTCTCACAGAACTGCAGCTGGTCATAAAGGTTATCAGCCTATAGACACAGGGGAGGGAACTGGCGCGCCCAGACGGGCCCCACTCCAGGGACTTCCATGTGCCCAGCCCCCGGAAGCTCCCCAAGACCTGTCCTTTAGTGTTTCCTGGTGGCCTGGCCACCGAATTCGTGAGTCACCGGCCATGAATTTGACCTTCACTCTCAGGCTTGAGGGGTGGGGCTGTGAATCCCAGCCTGCTTACCCTTCCCTGCCTTCGGCTTGCCAGGGACCTGCCATGGGCTCAGGAAAACGCGAGCTGTGGGCCAGGACACGGAGATGAAACCCACACACGTGTTTCACCGTCTCACACAGCTAGATTACATGTTATTATGGGATTACAGTTAATACACCCAGGCGTGATAATTAAATTGTGGCCGCACAGAGTTCTCTTTCCCAGAAGGCGCAGGGCGGATATTCTACACCCGCAGTGGCCGCAGCATGCACTCTGTGGTTCTGTAGAAATCAACGGGCGTTTAGCTGCGTCCAGGGAAGAGGTAGAAGGTGACGATGGGTCATGCTTCCCACTTGAACCTGTATGCTGGAAATATTTAATTACAGAAACAGAAGGCAGAAAGCACACATATTTAAAAAGTATCACAAAATAAATAAATTCCTATTAATGAAATACTTCCATCTCTTTGAGAGGCAACGAGAGAGAGAGAGAGAGAGAGAGAGAGAGAGAGAGAGAGCGCGAGCTTCCATTCACTGGCTCAGTTTGCAAAGGCTGGGACGGGGGAGGGGCGAGGGCAGAACTCCCATGCTAGGGGCTAGCAGGGACTCCAGTTCTTAAGCCGGTCAAGGTGCACTGGAGTGTGCTGCTGGTCTTGAATCCAGGCACTCCCACACGGGACACGGGTGTCTTGACTGTTAGTCCAAATGCCCCTCCTGCCCCACTCAGATTACACTTCATAACATTCCTAGTGTGAGGACGGTCTTCATTCCCGCCACCCCCCTCACACATACACACACACACACACACACACACACTGACTCCCCGCCTTTCTAGGAGACCCACAGCCTTCTCAGGTGACCATCTCCCTCCTCTGGAGAGGCACAGGAACAAACCAAGAGCTCACCTGCTGATTCATCCTCAGGGGCCCACCACGGATGGGCTGGGCTGCACTGGGCTGGGTTATGCTGGGAAGCCACTGGGCACCAAACCCAAGCAGAGGGAGCAGTGCCCCGCATCTCGATGGCTGGACCAACCCCACCTCAGCCTGTCACTTCTCACAGGACATCCATAAGCACACCTGTGAGGCATACGAACCCTCTTTTCCTCATAAAAATAAAAATTCCCATTCCACACAACTCAGGTCATTGAACACGTACAATACGAAAGTTTTTAGCCGTTCATGGAGTGTGTGTGCCTCAGACAATGTTAATCTTAGGGTATTTCAGAAAAATACATTGATTTGAAAGGTAAGGGCCGGGCCAGGCCACAGCTGAGCCAGGGGCTCCATCCAGGGACCAAACCATCCGGCCACCACCTGCTGCCTGCCAGGTACCCCGAGCATGAGAGCTGGATCAGAGATGGAGGTGGGACCAGATCCCAGGCTTGTGGGAGTCCCAAGCAGCGACTTAACCCGCTGTGCCACACACCTGTGGTTCACTGCCCCACCTGTGCAGACACTGGTTAGTTCCTCCTCTGTTTTTTTTTTTTTTTTAAGATTTATTCTTATTTTTATTACAAAGTCAGATACACCAAGAGGAGGAGAGACAGAGAGGAAGTGGAGCCACCGGGATTAGAACCAGCGGTCATATGGGATCAAGGCGAGGACCTTAGCCACCAGGCCATGCCGCCGAGCCCTCTGGTTTGTTTTTAAAGGGTTATTTCTTTTCATTAGAAAGGCAGATTTGCAGGGAAAAGGAGAGACAGAAGAATCTTCCATTGCAGAGCCAATCTGAAGCCAGAAGCTTCCTCGGGGTCTCCCATGTGGGTGCAGGGTCCCAAGGCCCTGGGCCATCCTCGACTGCTTTCCCAGGCCACATGCAGGGAGCTGGATGGGAAGTGGAGCAGCCAGGACATGAACCGGCGGCCAGATGGGATCCCGGCAGGACTTTAGCCACTAGGCTACCGTGCTGGGTCCTAGTTCCTTCTTTTGGCTGTGACCAGCCACTATGAATGTCTGCTTTACATGGTGTGTCCGTACGTGGGTGTGCTTGTCCACACCCATACATGAGTGTGTGTGTTTGTGGTGCATGTATAGGAGTGCACCTGTGGCTTCCTCAGCCTCTCCTTCGTTCTCTGGCTTTGGCTGCAGACCCACTGCCTGGGGCGGCCTGCTGGCTAGGGGCACAGCCTGTGGGTGTTCAGATCTGCACGTTGCACAAGCCACGCAGCTCTCTCAGCCTCAGTTTCCCCCGCTGATAATTAAAAAAAAAAAATGAGGTAATAGCAGTGCCAGCCTCCCAGGGGTGGGGGTGGTGAGGAAGATGAAAGAGTGTTTACAGAGCGTTTAGCACAGGGTGCAGCATGAGTGCTTGGTCCACAAACACAGCGAGGTCACGGCCATTACAAGAGGCCCTCGACAGCCAGCCCCAGGGCAGCGCGAGGCGAGGCCAAGGGCGCGTTCCCCAGCTCCGGAGGCGGCAGTGCCCAGTCCCCTGGCCTCACACACACAGCAACCCTGAAAACATGATGGGGACAGGGAGACAGCCTTAGGACTTTGGGGTCACCATGTGGGCCACCAGGTACAGCCCTGTCCCGGTCCACTCCGGCAGAGATCAAGTTCCCAAGCACAACTTCCTCTACCTGTGAAGTCTTGGCAGGGCGGGCAGAAGGGGCCAGCTGAGCTCTGGCCACTCTGGCTCTGCCGCCCTCAGGGGAGGCCTGGGGATGGCTTGTTGGAGAGTCCAGACAGGGACTAGAATGCCAGGTTCCGGTGGGGGAATGGGGCTTGCTGAGAGGCTGGAGCTCCATTCTTCAGCTCCCATCACATGTCTGGGGACCCCTTTGCAGCTGGGAGAGGAAGACGGGCACCCAGCCAGGCAGGCCCGCGGGAGCCTCAGGAGTGCAACCTAGGAGGTCGGTTTGGTCCAAGACGAACAGGGAGCCACAGAGGGTCGTTCAGCTGTGAAGGATTCTGACTGAGGTTAAGCAGGCCACAGGGCAAGGGGCCAGCAGAGAGGCTGCGAAAGGTGTCAATCAAAGGCCAAGAGGTGGGGGTTGTTGGGGGAGCCCAGCTCCAAGAGTATCTCCACCATGCCCAGTCCAAAAAACAAGCAGATCCTATGGCTGGCAGAAGCACTGCCCCTGCCCCCCTCAACAGGGGAACAGGCACTCGCCACCCCCTGCATCCCCCAGCACCTGCAGCAGGTGCACTAGGTGTGGAGGTTGAAGCCACAGAGGTTGATGTGCTGTGAGACACACGCCAAGATTTCACCCAGGAAGTGGTGAGGCAAGACCCGGAAGGTCTGTCCTGGCGGGTGGGGGTGGGGAGGAGACTGGGGAAGCTGAACTCCAGTGCCCTTGAGCTGTTCTAGAACACCGCTTCATGTACCGGGGGTTTAGTGCCTGTGCATGCACAAGGAGTCTAGACCCACCTCTTCAGAGGCCAAGTGCCCCACGTTGAGCAGGTGTTTGGCATCTCTGGGCTGAGGGCATGGGTTTGAATCCTGGCTCATGGCCCAGGTCCAGCTTCCTGTTAAGGTGCACCCCTGCCAGGAGGCCACAAACGCTGATGGCTCAAGTACTTGAAACCCAGCCACCCACGCAGCCGCTGCCCTGAGTTCCTGGCTCCCGGGGCTTTCACTGGAGCTTCGCCCAGCCCAGGTTGTGGCGACATTTGGGGGGTGAATCTGCAGATGGAAGATCTGTGTCTCCTCTCTGCACTCCTGGGGTACCTGCCTCACTCCGCAGGGCCACAGGGAGCTGGGCCTTCCCTGGCCAATGACTAGGCTCCCCTACTGACTGTGTCCAACATGGAACATGAGTGAGGGGCCCGTCCTCGCCTTCCCACACCCCACCTCCTGCCCTGTGGTTCACACCAACACCCAGGACATCTGGCACCTGCTGTCACAGCAGGAAGCACAGAAGTTCCCAGGCCCGCTGCTGTAATTGCTCATTCTGAACAGGGGGCTTGTGTTGTGGTGCCAGCATCGCATTCAAATCCTGGCTGCCCCACTTCCGACCCAGCTCCCTGCTAATGCACCTGGGAAAGCAGCAGAAGTAGGCCAGGGGCTAGGGCCTTTGCACCCATGTGAGAGTTCTGGGCTCCTGGCTTCAGCCAAGACAGCCATTTGGGGAGTGAAATAGTGAATGAAGATATCTCCACAACTCTGTAACTGCCTTTTATATAAACAAATCTTCAGGAAACCACCCTGAGTGAGCAAATGGGGCACTTTTGGCGCCATGAGGTCAGCGGGCCGTTTGAAAGGCACCTGGTCCTCCAGGTCCTCCCCCTGATGTAATCCGCCTGCCCTCCTGCGTGCTGTGTGTCTCCACAGGTGGCGGAGGGACCCCCCGCCTGCCCCCTCACTCAGACTTCAAGTCTGTTCAGCAGCCATACAGACCCACGCATCCTGCACCCGTGGCTTGTCTCCCAGCCCCTGCCTTGGGCCCACCTGCTGCGGCCACAGGGCCTTTCGCTTTTCCTCAAATGCACCAGGCAAGTCCGTCCCCAGGGCCTTTGTACCTCCCGTCCTGTAAGTCCTGGCTCAGTGAGACACTCTGAACACCCACTGGTAACTTTCAAGGTTCCTTTTGCTCTAGCTCCTATCTCCACCTGCTCTTTCTCACCCACTAGAACACTCATGCCAAGGGCTCAGGCTGTCCACTGCCCTATCCCTGGAGCCTGGGGGCTCTGGCAAACGCACTGGATGAGAAGGGGGACAAGCAGGGCTACAGAGTGAACTTCACCTCCCAGGCTGAGGCTGTCAGGGCTTGGGTGTGGTGCCCTGGGCAGCCATGGACAGTGCTAAGCAAGGGCAGGACAGGGTAAGGTTTGTACTCTAGGAAGATGTGGCGGCAGGGGTTAGGGAGAAGGAGGCATGGTGCTGTGGCTCAGCAGGCTAATCCTCCACCCTGTGACACCGCCATCCCACATGGGCACCGGTTCTGGCTGCTCCACTATTTCCCATCCAGCTCCTTGCTTGTGGTCTGGGAAAGCAGTCAAGGACAGCCCAAAGCCTGGGGACCCTGCACCTGCGTGGGAGACCCAGCAGAGGCTCATGGTTTCAGCCTGGCTCAGCTCCAGCCAGTGCGATCACTTAGGGAGTGAACCAGTGGATGGAAGATCTTTCTTTCTCTCTGTAAACTGGACTTTCCAATAAAAATCAATCTTAAGAAAAAAAGAAAGACGAGGTAGGAATCCAGAAGAGGAGAAGCCTGCACTGGAGTAGGGGCTTTGGGGACAGAGCGATCAGAGTGTGAAGAAACGAAGGGAGAAGGAAGTTGGGACGCTGGGACTTGGCAGGGTGGGGGTAGGGAAATGAGGCCAGGAAGAAGGCTGGCCAGGAGTCAGGACTCCAACATCCAGCTCGCTGCCGGGCGGGCACCGCTGCCATGACCTCAGCTGGGATGCAGCCAGTCCCACGGCCGGAGGAAGAGAGTGGCTGTGGGAAGATTGTCCACTCTCAGCCTTCCTGGACCTGCCAGATGAGTGACAGCTTCATGAGGTGTCAGCTGGGTCCCCCCACACACTTCCTGTCCCTGTGGACCAGGCCTGCTGCAGGCTTCCTGCAGTGGAGGGACAGTGGGAGAGAGGGTACCGCTGGAAGGTGTGAGCCCATGAGACAGGGCAAGGCAGAGGAGAGTATTCAGTACATCAGGAGCCTGGAGGCCTGGGTCTGAGGGAGGGGGCTGGGCCCGAGCCCCTGTTGGAGTGGCTGCCCAGGGTTGGATCTACAGGTTGTCCTGTCCCTCCAGACCCATAAAACCTCACACCCCACCCTCCCTCCTTCGGCGGCAGGGCGTGGCAGCCCCCTTGAAGGCCTGCGTGCTTTGGGCACTGGCCTCAGCTGCTGCCTCAGCCGCCTTGTTAATTAATTAATTGCATTCATCACAGTGTCCACCCCCACAGCGGAAATCCAGGAGCCGGTCTGGGGAGCAAGCAGCCACTTGGTCGTGGACATGGCTGGCTGTGGCTGCAATTTCTGCACTTGCCCCAGCCGCGTCTTTGATGGTGGTCATCACACTGGCTTGACCTCTCCCGTGACGTCTGATCACCTGACCCTTCTTGGGACACCTTCTATACCAATTCCTCTTTGCATCTCTCAGGGTCTCCAGGCACCCCTTTCTTGGGTATCCTTCGTTGGGGCCGCTCTGTGTGTCCCACACCCCCATTCCAGTTACTTTGTGCATCTGCCCTGGGTCTCTGCCTTGAACAGCCTGGCTTGACACACAGCTCCCAACACCAGGTCCACAGGTACGCCATGGCCACATCCTCCCGAGAGCCCAGAGATGGTGGCCGTGCACTGGCCTCCTCTGCTGGCTCCACTCCTGGAGTTCAGCTCTCTCCCCGTCCCCTCCCCACCGGCCTGCCTCCCCCAGGGGCTCTGTCTGTGACACACCACTTCTCCTCTCTCCTCCTCCTCCTCCTCCATTTCTCAGCATTACTGGGACATTAAAAATGTAACAGCGTCCCAGGCACAGGCGGAGGAGCTGGCCTGTGTGTGTCCTCCACTCCCTGGCCTGCCATGACCCTGGCTTTGAGACTTGCTGGGGTCACATCTCTCCAGTCTCTCTGGCCTGGGGTCTTCTGAGCTCCCTGCCTGCCTGCCCCTACACCTCAGCCTCCCTACCTGTGCTGGTCTCCAGTCCCCGGTGAGGCCCTGGATGTGCTGTAGTCCACCCCCCAAAATCCCCACCCGCCCCTCCCCCTCCCCTCTAGGCGGCTGTTTCCATCGGCCTGTCGTCTCCCCCAAGTTCCCAGTCACTAACAAGAGGAGACAGGCAGGCCTGCAGTGGCCGCTCATCCCACCCCCCCACTGCCTGGCTGACGGGCAGAGCGAGGAGGCTGGGGAGGCACAAGGAGGGGGCAGCCTGCTGAGGCCCAGGTGGGCAGGATCCTTGTCCCCCAGGGAAGGCAGGTGGCTCAGGCACAGGTACACAGCAGGGGATAGAGGCAGGTGGGGAGAAAAAAAAAAAAAGAAAAACAATGAGTGAAGGGACAAACAGCGGGGCTGGAGGGGGAGGGGAGAGAACCAGAGAAAGGAAGCGGAAAGGTGAGAAAAGGGTAAAGCCCCCCTGGCCGGCTGCACCTCTGAAGCCATCCAGGAGTCTCGCAGGGAAGGAACTGAAAACTAGGTTATACAAAGAGGAAACAGAACTTTCTGGAGCCAAGGGCTGTAACAGCTGACTTTAAGCTGGCAGGCTTGAAGCCAGCACCATGGTGTAGCCAGTAAAACTGCCACTTGCAGCGCCGGCATTAGACACAGGCTCTAGCAATGTGTCCTGGCTGCTCCATTTCCCATCCAGCTCCCTGCTAATACACCTGGGAAAGTAGCAGAGGATGGCCTAAGGGCCTGGGCCCCTAGAAACCTGGAAGAAGCTCTTGGTTTCTGAGCAGCCATTTGGGGAGTGAACCAGCAGATGGAAGAGCTCTCTGTATCTCTTACCCTCTCTGTAACTTTCAAGTAAAATAAACAATCTTAAAGAAACAAAAAAGAGGGCCCGGCCTTGAATGCGCCGGGATCCCATATGGGCGCCAGTTCTAATCCCCGGCGGCCCTGCTTCCCATCCAGCTCCCTGCTTGTGGCCTGGGAAAGCAGTCGAGGATGGTCCAAAGCTTTGGGACCCTGCACCCGCGTGGGAGACCTGGAAGAGGCTCCTGACTTCTGACTGGCTCAGCTCCAGCCATTGCGGCCACTTGGGGAGTGAACCATCAGATGGATGATCTTCCTCTCTGTCTCTCCTCTTCTCTGTATATCTGACTTTCCAACAAAAATTAATAAATCTTAAAACAACAAAAAACAAAGAACAAAAGAGAGGGAGAACTCCAGACTGGCTTCCTCAGGACAGGCTCATCTGCCCTTGTAATGCCTCAGTTTTCTTATTTGCAAAATGGGAACAAGAATGAATGAGACCTGTCTCAGCAAGCCCACTAGAACCCTCTGTGTGCCTGCGCCCCAAGCTCAACCCCAGAGAAGGTGGGAAGTTCTGGTCTCAGCTCCCTGTCTGCACAGAAGGGGTCGGAGGCTGGAGGTGAAGGCTAGCAGACAAGCAGAAGAGTGGGCAGGGAACCCCAGCACCCGGCGGCCTTCACCGTTTCACCTAGGCGCCTCCGCCCCTAGGGCCGCACCTCTCGCCCTTCTGGGGGGTGGTCAGCAGCCCCGGCAGAGGGAAGGGCGGGGGACCAGGGCGGCGGCTCCGAGGACAAAGGCGCGGCCAGAGGGAAGATAAGGTGGCGAAACCAGGGAGTCCGGAACCGGGAGCGGGAGCGTGGCTACCTGCCCGCCCCCCGAAAGTGAAACCGGAAAAACTTCCCCAGGGAGGCTGCGGCGGGCGCTCACCAGGAAAGGGACCCGGCTGGCCACTCTGCCTGGGGCTCCGGAGGCCAAGCCGGCCTCTAGGCTCCCGGGGCCCGGGAACCAGGTCTCCCGCCCGCTCCCGCCTCGGCACCCTAAGAGACCTTTCTCTGCCCCACAAGGAAATCCCACACCCAGACAGAACCCTCTGCCCCCCCAAGTTCATCCTGCAAACCGGGGCCACACAGCGCGCGCTGCCCACCAGCCTCAGCCAGACCCCAGTGAGACACAGTCCCTCGCCCACATTTCTATGGGACCCGGGAGACAGGGATCCCCAACTCCCCGCGGTCGTCGCTGGCCGAGATCACCCCTCTCCGCCCTCCACCACCCGCCCCACCAGGCCACCCCAACTCTCATCCTCGGGCCTCCAGGAGACCTGACATCCCAAGTCTGCACCCCGCTCCTGGGGGACCCCGACATCTCGTCCCTTGGCCTGGATTCTCCCGGGGCCTCGGACGCCCCAACCCAGCCAAAAGGAAAAAGGGGTGGGGGTGGATGGGGGTCGTCTGCTCTCCACACCTCGACCCTCCTGGCTGGGGTGGGAGGAGGTGGGAGAAACATTCCCCACATTCCTGAGGGGCGTAGAGGAGAAGGAAACCCAGATCCAGGCTGGCTGGTCGGCGCGGGGTGGGCAGGGGACCCGCGGCCTACGGGGGGCCCTCGGATTTAACCCCTTGGGCGCGGGCAGGGGGGAGGGGGAGGCGAGTCCAGCCTAGGATGGGCAGTTGGGATTCCAAAGGTGAGAGAGAGACGGGGGCAGTAGGAGCATGGGGCGTGTACGGGTACGGCGGGGTAGGAGCAGGGGTCGGGCTAGGAAGGAAGGCAGGAAGGAAGGGGGCGCGCGAGGAGGAGGAGGAGGAGAAGGCTCGGCGAGCCGGGCAGGAGGGGGCAGCCCTCGGACACCACGGCGAGCCGGGGAAGGAGAGGGGTGGGGCGGCCGCGATCACTCACCGGCTTCCCGGAGCAGCAGCAGCAGCAGCAGCGTCGGCCACGATCTCGATGGCGGGAGGGCTGCGGCCCGGGCCATGGGGGCCCCAGGAGGGGACTGGGCCCGGGCGGGGGCCTGTGGGCCACGATGCGCGCGCGGATCGGCCGGGAGGGCGAGCAGGTGCCTGAGGGGCTCCACTACGGGAGGGAGGGCGGGGAGGCTCTCGGTTCTCGCAGCTCTGTCTTCCCGGGGTCCCCCCCCACCCACAACCGGCTCAGGATCGTCGCTCTGCCCTGCCCGGCTCTCCGGGATCCGCGCCCCCCGGCCCCTGGCTGGGCTCTGGCCGTTCGGACTGGCTGACGTCACAGGACCCACCCCTTCCCTCCGCCTCACGCCGAGAGGACCCTCGGCTGCGGCCCCGCCCCTCCCGTGCTCGGGTTCCGCCCCCACCAGCGGCACGCCCACTCTTCCCCAGGATTCCGTACTCACCGGTCCCCGAGGAATTCTATCCCCGCCTCTGCACGTTTCTAAGCCACGCCCCCTTGAGCAGCGAGGCTCCGCCTCCGGCGGCGAGCACGCCATTGGAGAGAAGCCCCGCCCCGTTCAGACCCCGCCCCCGCAGTCTCGCCCCGCCCCCGCAGCTGGCTCGGGTCCCGCCCCCACGCCCGAGGCTCTCCAGTCACACCTGCGTGAGGCACGTGAGCGCCCCCGGGCACGCCCCTGCGAGGCCCCGCCCCCCACGCCGAGCGGACCCCGCCCCTCGCCTGCAGGCAGGTAGGCGTCTGAGGGGGTAGAATCTCAGAGAACCGCGTGTTTTTATCTCGCGCCCGGACTCCGTGATTTTTCTAGAAGTGTCTCGGTTTCGCTCTGTGTTTCTCTCCCCGTCGACCAGAGTCCGGCCCGTCAGCGCACGCGTCTGCGGCCTTGGGTCTCTGCACTCGTCGGTCGCTGCCGCGTCGCGTCCGCCTCGCTCTCTCAGGGCCTCCGGTCCCCTCCCTCACAGCCGGCCGCCCTCTCCGCCGGTCCCGGGCCGGCGCCGCCGCCCGCCAGGGGGCAGCACAGACCGAGGGCTCCGGCGGGCGTCCGCGGGGTGGGGCTGGCTGGGCTCCGGCCTCCCTCCCCGCGTCCTCGGCCCACTTCCCCTCACGTCCCCGGCCGCCTCGCTCCGACACCCGGTCTCTTTGTCTCTTCCTCGGGCGGCCCTGCTCCTCCCCACCCCCACCTGCCTCTTCACACTCCTTGGGTGGGAGTCTGGGGGTCCAGGGGAGAGCGTGGGAAGACCCCACCTTTCAGGGTCAGCGCCAGGGGACCTCCTACCCCAGCTGCAGGCCCACCTCGGCTGCCTGGGCCCTCCCTCCCCACCTGCTACACACCTTGACTTTGCCTCCCCCGAACGGTTAGGTCTCAAGTGGTAGGAGGTTCCGGAGTTAGTAGTAAGTGTGTTTAACACTGAAGTGTGTGCCAGGTGCTGAGCTGAGAGTTACAAACATTATCTCAGATAACCCACCACTTGGCCCGAAGTCTCAGTTAAAAAAACAGGTGCAGAAGTAACTTTTTTCAGTATTTGTGTATCTGAAAGGCAAAGAGAGAGACAAGAGGTTTTCATCTGCTGGTTCGCTCTCCACATGGGCTGTGGCTGGGCCGGGTAGCGAGAAGGCAGCAGCTTTATCTGCGTCTCCCACGTGGGTGCAGGAGTGACCGAGCTGACCCTCATTGAGACGCCTTGCTTAGTTCTTCACAAGAATCCCGTGAAGAAAATACTGTCGTGGCCACCACTTAACGGAGGGTCAGTGCTGGTGGGAGGGGGCACTAAATACAAGACACTGGTGCCCTGACCTGCTCTCTGCAGGCAGGGGACGAGCAGCCCCTCCAGGCTTCAGTGCTAGCCTGCAAAATCGTGAGCTCCTTTCTCTCGAGCCAAATAATCCCCAGGGAGTGGTCTTCTTCCAGAAAGCCTTCCAGGCTTGCCAGTGAGTGCAGTCAGCTATTGATCCCAGGAAGGAAGCCCTAGAAGTGTAGGCTGGAGTTTCACAGTCCAGGGCAGGTGCATATGGGGACATACATGGGGCTGGGCACTGCCTCATATGTGGACAGTTGACAGGGCCCCTGAGGAGCTCATCTACAGTGCCAAGGAGTGCCAGGATGGGCACCTGACCCACAGACCACCTAGCCTGATGGAACCCGAGGGGATGTCCACCAGGCCCTTCATCTGCCCTGCCCTTTTTTATAATGTATACATAATATACATATATAGATAGAGATTTTTTAGTGAAAAGACAGAATTACAGAGAGGGGGAGACAGAGATCTTCCTTCCTCTGGTTCATGCCCCAGAGGGCCACAATGGGCAGGGCTGAGCCATGCCAAAGCCAGGAGCTGGAAGCTTCATCTGGGTCTCCATGAGGTAGCAGAGACCCGCACACTTGGCTAATGTCTGCTGCTTTCCCAGGCCTGCTACCCGGGAGCTGGGTCTCAGCTGGAGCAGCTCTGACAGGAACTGGTACCACATGGGATGTCACCCTCTCTCAGGCAATACCTTGACCCTCTAGGCCACAACATTCCCTTTCCCTTTTCCCTCTTCTCCCAGGCTCTTGGTCAAGGTCATACTGAGGTGGACCCAGGCTTCCATCTGTATGCAAATGTCCTGAGATGCTTAGGTGCCAAGCACATGAAGGACCTTATGCAAATGTGCATGGGGGGTGGGCTGAGACTCTGCCCTTGAATTGGGGACCAGGTGATGGGCGGAAAACCCCTTCCTCCCAGGAGCCCCATCTCCCCTCTCCCTCAGCCATCTGTTCACTCCCCTGACCGCCCCCCCTTAGCGGGGTCTCTCTCTCCACTTTCCCAATGGTAAACAATTGGCAGACGCCGGCATTGTGCGAAGCCCCTCTCTGCAGCCCGTGGATTCAGAGTTCCCACATCCTTCCAAGCACGGATATGGGAGCAAGAGGCTCCCACCAGCCACGGCTTTAATCACCTGTGGTCACCTGTGGTCAGAGGACCAAATGACCAAGTCCAGAAAGAAAGCAGAGCTCGAAATGACGTTTATTGTATTCTGTTGTTACAACTATCCTATTTTGTCCGTTCTATGAGTCTCTTGCTGACTTAGGAATGCATCCGCATCATGTATAGCAAAAGGCATCCTGGGGGGGGGGCAGCATTCCAGGACCTTCTGCAGCTTCGACACCCATGAATGAGGGGGACTGTACTGAGGCAGGATCGCGCATCCCCATGTCCTGCCCACGGCCCTGTTGGCCAGGCTTTCTGCGCTGCTGAATCCCTGGGCCTGCAGGTTAACAGCCTCAGCTGCCACACAGGTGCTTGGCTGCGCGGAGGAGCAGGTGCCCTGGCACCACTCTCAGCGCCTTCCCTGTGTTCAAGCTAGTGTTCCCTGTCCACGCCGGCTGTGGACACCACACCATAGCCAGGGAAGCGAGACACGTGGACCCGGGGTACCCCTGCAGGCGAAGCTAAGTGTATGAACCTACCCCCCTTGCTTCCAGTCAGATTCGACTGTCCCGTGAGTGCCCCTCTCCCGGCAGCCCCTGCAGCCTGCACCACATCCCACTTTGTGGGTGAGCTGGCCCAGGGGACTGGGGGGGTGGTGGTCCTGGGCCCAAGATTAGACACAGCAGCAACACTGAGAGGCCCTGGTGTAGGGGGCAACTGAGGGGAGAGCCCCCACCCCGCCCTAGCCCTGGCTGCCAGCCTCTGCCCCCAGCAATGTGGGCGCCAGGATTCTCGCGGCTCTCGCCGCGGCTCTCACAGCAGCCCCTAGGGGCCCCTGCGAGCCCTGTCTCCATCAGATGTGAGTGCCAGGCAGGCTCAGGCTGTGCTCCCATCTTGGTCCCCAGGGCCCCCACTCCATTGCAGGAACCCCATCCTCCTCCCTGACCCCATCAGCTCCCAGCCTCCATTCCCTTGGGGGCCCTGGGACTTTTTCCTTAAGGGGACAGCATCCCACTTTGGAGCAGGCCCTGGGGCCTCAGTGATGGATGGCATCTTGCCTCCTCCCGCCTCACTCCCCCACCCTCAGCACGCTGAGTCACTTGTGGGCACTGCCTCTCCTCTCTCACCCATGACATCAGCTTCTCCCAAGGTCTCGTGAGGGGGCAGACAGGAAAGCGGCGGATGGGGGTGGGACCCCCTGTGCCCCTTCCCCTCCCTGCCCACTAGACCATGTTACCGTGTCGACGTGAAACAGCATTTATTCCAGACTCCAGTGTCCATGGACGATGGGGTAGGGGCGAGGGTGGGAGCGGGGATCCAGTGTCCGACTATGCAGCAGGTGGGTGTGGGGGGCGGCCAGCAAGGGAGGCAGGAGGTAAAAATAGTGGCGGCCAGTCGACCCTCGGTGCCTGCTCCCAGGCCGGGCCCTGGGCTGGCCTCCAGGAGCTATTCTGGGGCCTGGGAGAGTCACAGTGGCTGCAGGAAGGCTCCCTCCCAGCCACCCGGCCTCCGGAGCCTCCCCCTCCCCACCGCCCCCACCTCCGGGAGGCCCATGGCTGCGGGTCCCTGCCCAGCAGGCAGAGGAAGGAAGGGAGGGCCCAGCAGGCAGAAGGAAGGGGCAGGCGAGGCAGGCGGGCGGGCGCTGCTTCTCCAAGGCCCCTGTTCCAGGCCTGGGACTGCTTCTCAGTTCCTCGAGCTCAGCACTGGGGAAAGAGAGAAGATCAGACAGCTGCCCCACTCACCTCCCTGCCCACCCAGGCTGTGACCCCACACCCAGCAGGCTCCCCCGTCCTAGAGCCAGCCAGGGCCTCCCTCACCTCATCTCCGAAGCCCCCGCTGCCGCCCCTGGCTCCTGCAGAGCCGCCTCCCATGAGAAGGCCGGTCTGCTCGGGCCCTGAGCGGCTCAACTCCGGCTCCCCAGGTGGCCTGCGGGAGAAGGTGCCACAATGACATGGCGGTGGTGGCCGTGGGGTGGACAGGGAGTGTGGGGGCAGGCTGAGCTTCGTGGGGAAAGACTGGGGGACAGGTGTGAGTGGGATGGGAAGCGTCAACACGGCCACGGCGTTGGGGTTGGAGTGACTTGGAGCATGGGTCTGATAGGGGTCAGCTTTGCAGTTAGCAATTGGCATGACAAGGCCGGAAGTGGGGAAGTTAGGTGTGACTCTGGGGTCGCGGTTAGCACTGGGAGTGCTTATGTGCTGGGGTTGGGGAGAGGGTGACAGGGCTGGGGCTGGGGAAGGATGAGGGTTGGGGTGGCAGTGTGGGGCTGAGGATGGGCTTGGAAGTGGTCATTGGATTGAAGCGGGTTTTAGTGAGCCATGGGATGACTGGGGCTGAGGGCCAGGCCAGGGAGGGGCTGGGTGGCAGAGGTCACTTACGGAGCCCCCTTCTCCCCACACCGACAGCAGCCGGGGCGCCCCTTGCGTCTCATGCAGTAGAAGCCCGCCACGACGATCAGCAGGAGGCCCACACTGACGGCCACGGCCATGACGGCCACTCCAGCCTGAGCGGTCTGGGGGGCCACTGCAGGAACGGGAAGGAGAGGAGGGGTCAGTGGGCAGGGTCAATCCTACACCCACCCTCCTCACGCCTCTCCTTCCCTCGGGAGAGGTCCCACTCACCGGTACCGAAGTGGAAGACATGCCGGACACGCCCGTGGGGGTTGGCAGCCTCACAGAAGACGCCCTCACGGCTCAGGGTGCTGGTCACCTTCAGGGTCAGGGAGCTGCTCACCCAGCCCTGCTCGGTGAGGGCTGGCTCTGCTGGCTGTGGAGGCTCGGGTCAGGCCCGGGGCCCCAAGGGGTCACAGGGGCTGGGGGCAAGGGCAGAGGTGAAGGAAGTCCAGTCCCCAGGAAGTGGGGGGTGGGTGGGGGAGGAGCGGGAAGCTGGGTGGGCACGGGGTCCGGGTGGGGCAGGGGAAGGTGCCTTACACTGCCTCCCAGCTGGCTCCAGGTCAGCTTGGGCACCGGGTGGCCGCGGGCAGAGCAGACCAGAGTGACTTCATCCCCTTCTCTCCAGCCACTTTCTGCCTTGGGCTCAATCTCTTCTGCCCTTAACTCTGGGGTCCCTGTGGATGGTGGGGACCGCAGTACAGTAAGGTCAGAGGAAGGGAGGCAGAGAGTTCCCAGCACAGACCCATCATGGGTTTCCTATCCCAGCCTTGCCCCCATCCAAGCTCAACCTTGGACCAGCAGCTGGAAGGCTCGAGTGCGGGTGAGCAGGGGCATGGTGGGCACGGAGGCCTCGCACACATAGGTGCCCATAGAGTCGAAGGTGACGGAGTTGAGCGGAAGCATGGGGCCTTCCTCCAGCGGTGTTGAGTCCTGGGGAGGAGAGAGAAGAGGCAGTCAGGGCCAGGTGAGAGGGTGGGCACAGGGTGGGTAGGTGTGAGGGCCGCCCCCGACTCCCACCTTGGTCCAGCGCAGGGCAGGGGTTGGCAGGCCGTGGGCAGAGCAGTTCACGGTGGTGCTGCTGCCCTGGAACAGGGATAGTTCCTCAGCCGCACTCAGCTCCAAGGGGTCCAGGTCTGTAGGGATTGGGGGGGGGCGCAGTCTGTCACCTCTCACATCGCCTCGCCCTCCCGGTAGGGGCTCTTTAAGACGGCCAGAAGCAGCTTTTCAAAGCACACACACACACACACACAACAGCGTCCCCCCTTGCCTCAAAACCCTGCAGAGGCTCCCCAGGCCCTGGTGCAGCACACCAGGTCAGGACCGGTGTGGTCCTGACTCACCCTGGCACCATTTCCCACCTGCCTCTCCTGCCCGCTGCGCCCCAGTTGCCCCGTTCTTTTTTTCATCTCTCTGAAAGGCAGAGTGAGATGACACACACAGAAGGTCTTCCGTCTCCTGGTTGACTCCTAGAAGTTCCCAACAGCCATGGCTGGGCTGGGAGCCCAGAGCTCCATCCCCGTCTGCCATGCAGGAGGGACCCACACACTTGCTGCCTCTCAGGATGCAGACTAGCACAAAACGGGATCAAAAAGGGTGCTTCTGGGACTCCAATCCACACTGAGACATTGGACCAAGTCAGGTCCTGCCCCCGGGGGCCCTTGATTTGGTCATTCGGCCTGGAAATGTTATCCCCTTTTCCGATCCCATTCTTTTGGCTTCTTCCTCAAATGGCCCCTTCTCACCAGGGGCTTCCTGAATCCCCTACCAGGAAACTCCAAGCCCCACCGCAGCCCTGTAGGGTTTGTGTCCCCAGCTGCTGAGGACAGCAGCTGTCAGCCCTCAGCTGTCAGTCGCTCTGGGAGCTGCCTCATCAACAGGGCAGCCTTTGCCCAAGGTCATGGCTCCTGCCCTGGGCAGCCCACATCCCCGTGACTGCCTCGTGTGAGGGTATAAAAGCCCAGCGTACTGGCCAGACCGGGCACAAGTGTGAAGGGACTTCCCTGCGTCCACGTGCCTGTGGGGTGGCCCGGTATCTCCTGCTGACAGCTTCCCTCCTCCACCGAACCACTCCTAGGGGCCTCCCACAGGGATGTGGACTGCAGCCCCCATCTCAGATGACCTCCATTTCTCCAGGCCCATTTCCCCGGCTTATCAGCCGGCACTTCCTCAGCTACATGGCAGTGTTTGCCTGTCTGCCTGGGCACTTCACCCAAACCCCTGCTCGGGAGGGAGGGGACCGGCCCATTCACAGAGGGGGTCACCAGGCCCTAGCATAGAGCCTTTGTCCAGGCTTTGGGTGCGAACAAATGGAAACACGGCTGACCAGGGCTTTGGAAGCCTGGGCCCCGGGGATTGGTTATCAATGGGCAGAGAAGGGTTGGCGTGGTGGTGCACGGGATAATGCCACCGCCTGTGCTGCCGGCATCCCATGGGAACGCCAACTGGAATCCCAGCTGCTCCAGTTCCCATCCAGCTCCCCTGCTAATATGCACCTGGGAGAGCAGCTTCTGATGGCCACAATGCTTAGGCTTCTGCCACCCACGTAGGAGACCCAGATGTTGTTCCAAACTCCTGGCTTCGACCTGGCCCAGCCCTAGCTGTTGCAACCATTGGGGAGTGAACCAGAGGATGGAAGAGCTCTCGCTCTGGCTTGGCTGTAACTCTACCTTTCAAATAATAGTTCTTAAAAGAAAAAAGAAGCAGAGAGGGAGGGGCAATGTCAGGGAAGAGGGGAACCTGGGGCGGTAGGAGGAGGAGGCAGCCTGGAGGGGAGGGGGAAGGGTGAGTGGAAGATAAAGCTGTCCAGAGTGGCCTTGAAACCACTCTGGTGCCTTGTGATCAGGCGCCTGCCTTTCTCCTGGGGGTACTAGGGAGCCAGGGCAGGTTCTAGGCAGAAGGTCTGGTATGTGCCTTGGGTGGGGTGTTGGAGGGGCAGGGGCAGAGAACCAGGGCAAACTCTGGGGATGCAAAGAAGACCAGGCAAGGGAGGGGGGTGGAGGGTGGGGTCCAGGCTCTCACAGGCCACGTGCAGCTTCCCAGTCTGGGAGAGCTGGGCGTCCTCAGGGGCGTCGTAATCTTCTACTCTGCAGCCGTAGCTCCCGCTTTGGTTCCGGTACACCCCTGTCAGGGTGAGGTTCCCCTCGAGATTCATGTTCAGCATTTTCTCCTGCTCCCCCTGGGCGGCCCGAAAGAAGGAAGCAGGCTTAGGGGCCACCCTGGCCCGGAGTCACCAGACCAGTGTCACACCAGGGCAAGGCCACTTCCGAATAAGAGTCAGGGGTCACCCCAGGAGTTGGGGCAGATTAGTAAAGTTACAGGAGTCAGGGGGCTGAGGACCACATGTGGGAAGCGGGGCGTCACCTGAAGGTGGAAGAATGTATATTCCGGGCTGGGGCTGCCGTCCCCCTGGCAGAGCAACTGGATGGAGTCGCCCTCGAGCACCCAGCCCTCCGCGGTAGCTGGGCTGCCCACCCCGAACTGCACCTTCTCCGTAGGATCTGAGACAAAGGCAAGGAGAATGAGAGGGGTCAAAGGGAGGGCTACCACAGGTCAAAGGTTAGAGGGTCAGGTTCACACTCATCCTGAAACCAGGCATGAGACTCAGAGCTTGCATAGGTCAGAGGTCAGTTTGGATGACAGGTCAAAGTGAGATTCAGGGACCAGATGCCTTAGGAGGACCCCAATGTGGTGAGAGAGAGAGGAAGAGGGTGGGACTCAAACCCCCATTGGGCTCAGGGTGCCAAGTGGGACCAGAAGTTGGGGTGGGGGTCTTATCAGAGGTTAGGGGTCAGGGGCCGGGCAGCAGACCATCCTGGGGTGGAGGTCAGGGTGGGCTGGAGCGGAGGGGATCGAGAAGTGTAGACTCACAGTGCAGAATGAGGCGGAACTCGGGGCTGTCCAGGCGGCCGTGGAGGCCTGAGGGCAGGCTATAGTGGGCCGCACAGTGGAAGCGGGCCTCACGGTCGGCCTTGTGGAGCCGCAGGTAGAGCGTGCTGCTCAGGGAAAAGAGGCCCGAGGCCTCCCGCACCCTGCGGGTGGTCATGTAGCCCTCTGCGAGACAGGAGGGTGATGGAACAAGCAGGCGAGCCTTCTAGACCCTTCTAGATCCTTCCAGTCCCTTCTAGGCGCCCTACTTTGCTCCTGGACCGGCTCAACTCTGCCCTGACCAGCAGCCCAAACCTTCCCAAACCCTCCAGCCTTCCCCAGAACCCAGCCTTAGCCTAGACCTTTCAGAGCCCACCTCAGCCCCACCCCTGCAGCGGCCTCCTGCTCGAAGGACTGCAGCCTGTGAGAGAGCTGGCTCTGCCACGGCGGGCCACGGCGGGCCATGGTGAGCCCCCTCAGGTTGTTCCTGAATATATCTGCTCTGGCTCTGTGGTTTTCCGTCTCCTCTTTGTCCTACTCTTCTATACCCTGACCAGAGAGGGACAGGAAGCCCCACCCACCCACGGCTTTGCCAGGCCCCTGCACTACTCACCTGAGTTCACCTCTGTGGGCACCTCTAGGCGCTGCCCATCCCGGTACCAGGTGATCTCGGGGACCGGGTTCCCGTTCAGGCTGTTGCAGGTGGCAATCTGAGGGGGGCGGGGCAACGGCCTGGTCTTGAGTCCAGTGGGGGGAGGGGTCAGCTCCCAACCCACAAGTTCCAGCTCACAGTCCCTCTGTCCAGGACACAGGAGTCCAGCCTCCTGCTCCTAGCATCCCTCAGTCTGCCCTCAAGGTACCTCCTGAGCAGTCTCCTCCATCACAGACAGGGTCCCTTTGTTGGGGGAAACCTCGGTGGTCTCTGGCTTGGCTATGGAAAAAGTAAGGCATGTGGTCAGGAGCTCCTCCCCTGCACCCCCTCCTCCCCTCTGCCCTCTCGGGGAGTCCTCCGGTGCCACTCACCGAACACACGGAGCCGGGCGGTGGCCTCAGCGGTGCCCGCTGCCCCTGCCCTCACCACACACACATAGTCCCGCTCGTCGCCCACCTGGGCCGTGGGCAGTATCAGGCGCCCCTGGGAGTCCAGCTGGTATGGGGGACTACGGCCCCAGGAGTCATGCACAGTACCCTGGAACTCTGAGCCCTGGGGCTCAGCTGAAGCCACCAGGCGCCGGACCCCAGAGCGGTCTGTCTGTGTGGGTACAGGGTGGGGTCTCAGCTGCAGGAGCTGCGCACCCCCCTCTGTGTTCCCTGTCTTCCTGTGTCCCTGCCCCTGCCCTATGGCATGTTTCCCTGTGTGTTCTCCCCCTCTCCACTCATGCTGTTCCCATCTCTTCCTGCCTGTCTGCCTCCTGCACCCCACCTTCCCCCTGCCTGTCCCCTGTACCCCACCCGCCCCCTGCCTGCTTCCCTCTGGAGTCTCAGCCAGACAGCCACCCTGGGGAGCCCCTTCCTCGCTCTGGCCGTCCATCTCCCTGTCTGTTAAACAGAAATGCAGCCTGGCAGGTCTCCCAGGGTCCTCTTGGCTTGGAGGAGGAGAGGCCTGCTCTCGCAGGTGCACCCTGACACCCTACCCCCTCACACCCTCCAGCCCAGCCCAGAGCACTCACCAAAAACCACTCTAGGACATAGCGGTTCTGGGACACATGGGGCTTGCAGTCCAGGGTGACCAGGTCCCCACGCATCACCTCCACCAGAGGAGGCACCAACACTTGCATCTTGGCCTGTGCACCTGCGGGACAGCCAGTGAACTCTCTCCCAGGCCACCAACGCGGCCTCTCTCTCTCCATCTTCCATCTCTTCCTGAGCTAAGGACTCCTCCTCCACCCTTTGACGGCAGGGCCCAGCCCCTGGTCTTCAGTGAGCCCTTGCAGGTGCGGCTGTCACAGCCTGGGGCTCCCTGCCTCTGCCCAGCCCCTGGGGCTTCCCTCTACTCCCTCCTGCGTGGGGGGCTGGGGTGTGGGCCTGGCAAGCACACTGAGAGCTGAGGCAGGATGGGTGTGTGGGGGCGGTGAGGGGGGACAGGGCTGGGCAGGTTTCAGGAATGTGGGAGGGACAGACTGGCTGAGACCTGCCCGGCTTGGCGCCAGAGCCCCCCTAGAGCCGCCCCTCAGCCTCCTTTCTCTCCTGGATAGAGAAGCGGGTAGGCGAATCACTACAGGATAGGACAGGGCTGAGTCCGTGGGTCCAGGGTCCTGGGGGAGGAGGGGTCTCTGGCAGAAGAAAGAGAGAGCCGTTCTCACGAAGCCACCGTACCCTCTCACCCTCTGGGCTGGCAACTTGGCACAGGCTCTCTCAGCTCTTAGAACCTTGCTTCCCTTCCCCGCCCAGCCGGGCCGGGCCCGGCCCTGCCTCTGGGGACCCACTATTTGCCAGCCTTGTGCCAGGGGCCCCAACTCCCAGAAGCCTACTTCTGGCCCCAGCCTGTGCCTGGGAAGGAGACATGGGGCCATGCTGGCGGGTGCCCTGGGCTGGATCCAAGCTGCTGACGACCAGGGCGGGCAATGAGATTGCCTATTCTGTTCCTTCATCTCTCATCCCTGCCCCCGGCACCCCCAGCCCCAGCCCCCCAGCACACACAGGTGTATGGCCTGGTATGGGGCCCCAAGAAGGTGCAGCACTCAGAAACTCTTAGTCCCACTGTCATTGGCCTCCCCCTGGATCAGGTGGATTCTTTCCAGTTTGGGAAAACTAATTTGTTCCTAACCCTGCCGCAGGGTGCCTGGCTTCTCTGGGGAGGGAGGGTTGGGGGGATGTCCCTGATCCCCTCAAAATATGACTATTGGGGGAGAGGCCTGGGGCTTTAGTTCAGTGTGTCTTGGAGGAAGGAGTTCTAGCCACTGGGGGCCTAAAGCCCTGGTCTGAGGGGTCTCCAGACTGGGGCCCTGACTTGGGGTGACTCCACAGGCTGTGATGTCTCCAGCTCTCCTGCCTGGTTATGCACACGCCTCTCCTAAGGAGGAGCAGCTCCCCACGCCTCCCATACACCCCTTCCCTGGGGCCCCACCTTTTGCTTCTTGGGACGCACGCATGAAAGCCACCTTGCGTTTGGTTTCCCGGAGACCTCAGGGGCCCGCAACCCCTGCCCGCCTTGCTCTCAGCCCGAGCCCTACCTGGGGACGCCGCCAACAGCAGTGCGAGCAACAGCAGCCGCGGGCCCCTGCGCGCCCGGGTCCGGGAGTCCGGGGGCTCCATGTCCACGGCGGCGGCGGCGGCGACTGAGCCCGGGGCTGCAGCTCGGCCGCGGCGGGGCGCGGAGCACAAGGCCCCGCCTCTGGAGGCCCCGCCTCGGCCCGCCCTCCGGACCCAGGCCCGGGCGCCGGGCCAGGACCTCCCACTGCCCAGAGCTAACCTGCCCGCGCCGCGCCCGGCGCGCTGCTGCCGCCGCCCCCAGGCTCCCGGGGTTGTACCGGCTTGGGCTGACCAGCGCCCGCGGCGGCGGAGACCCTGAGCTAGCGCCCAGTCCCACCAATGCCCCTCATTCCGGCCTGGGGAGCGTGAGGCCTCGTCCCCACCATGCTTGGCCCAGGTGCCACCAGTTGTGGCCTGCACCCAGCCTCTGCCTGGGTAACTGGCAGACCCCAGCCTCTCCCGCGGCCTGCGCTGGCTGCTCCCCAGGCGGGGATCGGCTGCGGCACCAAGGGCTAGAAGCCGCCGCGCCTCCAGCTCTTGCCCTGTGCTGTCCTCCCCCGCGGCCAGGACGCTGGGCGCTGCCGTTCTCCTGAAATCAGTGGCAAGGAACCACTGTTCCGCCGCTAATCTTTAAAGTCTTCATTCCCAGTTCCGCCTCGGCCTCCTTCATCACCTCAGGGTTGGAGGGGGTGCTCCGGCCAGCCCGCGCGCGCACACACCCCCCTCCATCCGGGGAATCCCAGGAATGCCACCCTCCTTCCTCCAGCTCTCCCCTTCTTTCCCTCCCAACCTTAGGGGGGAGGGGAAGAGAGCGGCTGGCAGGAGCAGGTGGGTGGGGGAGGGAGCAAGCCAGGGCATTGGCCAGTCCTGTCAGGGAAGGTCACAGGTCACACCGAGGAGGTGTGTAGGGAGGGTGAGGTGGTCACAGGTGAGAATGCTCAAGGCTTCTCACAGGCCTTGGTCCATTTGGGATAACTGGCCCAGAGGGAATTGGAGGTGGGAGAAGTCAAGGAGGGAAGTTGGGGTATCCATCACTTGGGACAAGTTACCTGCCCTGGGGCCTTGGTCAGCATGGGGGTAGGGAGGGCTGGTCCTGTTGGGAGAAGTTCCTCAGGCCTCTCAAGGGCCTAGTGTTGGTGGGCGGGTGCCCCCCCTGCAGCCTGGGCTCTAGCATGGGTAAGCAGGCATCCCTCTACACCCTGGGCTGTAACATGGATGGGTGGTCTTCCCCCCTGCAGCCTGGGCTGTAGCATGGCGGGGTGGGCTTCCCCCCTGCAGCCTGGGCTCTAGCATGGGTAGTTGGGGTATCCCTCTACACCCTGGGCTGTAGCGTGGGTAGGCAAGCATCCCCCTGCAGCCTGGGCTCTAGCATGGGTAAGCAGGCGTCCCCCTACACCCTGGGCTGTAGCGTGGATGGGTGGTCTTCCCCCCTGCAGCCTGGGCTGTAGCATGGCGGGGTGGGCTTCCCCCCTGCAGCCTGGGCTCTAGCATGGGTAGGCAGGTATCCCTCTACACCCTGGGCTGTAGCGTGGGTAGGCAAGCATCCCCCTGTAGCCTGGGCTCTAGCATGGGTAAGCAGGCGTCCCCCTACACCCTGGGCTGTAGCGTGGATGGGTGGTCTTCCCCCCTGCAGCCTGGGCTGTAGCATGGCGGGGTGGGCTTCCCCCCTGCAGCCTGGGCTCTAGCATGGGTAGGCAGGTATCCCTCTACACCCTGGGCTGTAACGTGGGTAGGCAAGCATCCCCCTGCAGCCTGGGCTGTAGTGTGGGTAGGGTGGGTGTCCCCTGCACTCTGGGCTCTGCTTGATCAATCAAAGCCACACTGTCCACTGGGTCGCGCAGGAGGGCAGCCATCCCTCTGGGAAAGGTGGTCTACAGTGTTTGCCACACCACACCTGTCTCAAGAAAACCCCCTCTGCTTCCTTGGGCTGGGTCAGGATTCCCCCTACCTCAGCCCTGCTCACTCCAGGTGGCCCCCCCTACTGGAGTCCTTGGGGGCCAGGTCAGGGTTGCCATAGTCACTGCTGACCTCTCTTGCCCCACCTGGCACCACAAGAGCACACACAGAGCGGGTTTGTAGGCTGGCCCCACAATGCTCATATACGTGTAGACAGGTTCATTTTCCCTGCAGGGCAGCCCTGGGAGCCCCCCTGGGACAGGCTGGCCCTGCGACCCCCTATCCTTTCCGTGTGAGGCATGTGCACCTGCTCGGTGAGCTGGACCTGCGTGGTTCTCTGTTTGGCAGGCCACTCCTCTTTCCCGCTTGCTGTCTTCTGTCCCTGGGGGGCAGGGGACACTAGGAACTTGTGCAAGGGAGGACAGGCATGTCACGTCAGTCTGGCTTCCTGCAGACCTGCACCGACAGGAATCCTCACGTCACCTGCCTCTGTCCCCTGCAACTGAGTTCAACAAAACAGCCAGAGGAATCCTGTTACGACGTGAGTCAGTGGTCGGGCATTTGAAGGTGTGTGTGTGTGTGTGTGTGTGTGGTGCACACACACGCATGCACACCTCTCTGCATTTCAGATCATGAGCATAAAGTTCTGTTCCAGAGGACAGCAGTGGGACGCAGTGAATTCATCCCCAATGTAATGATGCTGGCATCCCGCATTGGAGTGCGCCTTCAAGTCCCAGCTGCTCCATTTCTCATCCAGCTCCCTGCTTATGCCCCGGGAAGGCGGTGGAAGACACTGAGCCCCTGCCACCTGTGTGTGGAAAGCCAGGAATGGAGTTCATGGATCCTGGTCTCTGCTTGACCTAGCCCTGGCAGATACAGCCATGGCAGGGCCGGTTCAGCAGATGGAAGATCTCTCTCTCTTTTTCTCCCTCTGTTACTTTGCTTTTCAAATAAATTTCTAGATCTTTCTAAAGGCTTGTTTACTTGAAAGTCAAAGTGGCCCAGAGACAAGAGACAAAGATGGAGCCTCTACCTGCTGGTTTAGTCCCCAGCTGGTCACATGGTCACAGTGGTCAGGGCTGAGCCAGGCTGAATCCAGGGGCCAGGCAGAGCTGCCTTACAGGTCTCCACGTAGGTGCAGGGATCCCGACACTTGAGTCATCCTTTACTGCTTTCCCAGGCCATTAGCAGGGAATCTGAAGTGCAGCACTTATATTTCGAACTGGTGCTGTATGAGATGCTAGCACCACGGGCAGAGGTTTAATGTACAATGCCACGTGCCATAAAGCCGGCCCCTTTCTTGCTCTCTTTGTCTCTCAAGACTCTCCATTTATTTAAAAGATAGAGATGAAGAAAAGAATGACACAGAGACATCAGATATCCAGTGATTCATTCCCAAAATTCTTGCGACAACCAGGGCTGGGCCATGCTGACGTTAGGAGCCAGGAACTCTAGCCAGGTCTCCTGGTTAGCCTTGTTACAGGTTCTTCCCTCCACGTGTGAAAGAATTCAGAGCTGAAGGCACAGAGACACAGACGCAAACAGGTGACCTCACGAGGAAATGAAAGGGCAAGCTCAGAAACCCAGCATCGCACGGAGAAAGAGCCAGAAACGCATAAAGGCCAGAAGAAAAACCCTCAGCAAAGAGAAAGCCCCCAGCCAAGAAAAAGCCACCTCCGTGAGGTCATCACTTTTCCCAAGAGACTTTTGTATGTATTTGATAAAACAACTGAATGGTTGATATTCTGGAACACTAATAATCCGTGCGAAGGTTATGCTCTTGTCCCTAAAATTTCCTGATGGATCCTCAAAACTGTGGGTTTCCCGATGGCTCATCTGACCTTGGAAGTGCAGCAACTCCCTTGAATACAACGCTGACCCTGGAGATCATGGAACCCCAGTGGAACTGCCTGTAAGAACTGAAAAACTTGGGCCCGGCGGCATGGCCTAGTGGCTAAAGTCCTCGCCTTGAATGCCCCGGGATCCCATACGCGCCAGTTCTAATCCCGGCAGCTCCACTTCCCATCCAGCTCCCTGCTTGTGGCCTGGGAAAGCAGTCCAGGACGGCCCAAAGCTTTGGGACCCTGCACCCACGTGGGAGACCTGGAAGAGGTTCCAGGTTCCCGGCATCGGATTGGCACACACCGGCCCGTTGCAGCTCACTTGGGGAGTGAAACATCGGATGGAAGATCTTCCTCTCTGTCTCTCCTCCTCTCTGTATATCCGGCTTTCCAGTAATAATAAATCTTAAAAAAAAAAAAAAGAACTGAAAAACTGAATTTGTTTAATATCCCTCTTGTTCCACTACAGGTCAGGAGTGCAGAGAAATTCTCCACCTTCTTAGAATGTCTGAGGAAGACTATAAGTGTAACTTATTATTTATAGATAACAAATTCTTAACGGCCTTAGACATTAGAAAAGCCATAGAAATGTGTGGTGGGATCCAAGAACAACCCTGACACCCTCTTAAAAGGAGGTTGTGTGTACAGAGCAGGAAGGGATCTCAGGGTGGAACAGGAGGGCTGCAACAGCTGGAGCTGAACTGATCTAAAGTCAGGAGCTGGAAGATTCTTCTGGGTCTCCCTTTGGGGTGCAGGGTTCCAAGGCTTTGGGCTGTCCTCTGCTGCTTTCCCAGGCTACAAATAGGGAGCTGGATGGGAAGTGGAGCAGCTGAGACTCAAAGTGACGCGCATGTGGGATGCAGGCGGAGGGTTAATCCATTGAGCCACCACATGGGAGGGTGATGGGAGTGGGTGTGCCCCCCACCCACATCCGCCCATGGTGACATTATAATGAAGCGAAGGGTCACTGGTGAGACACACCCTGCTGCCATGCTGGGTGTTTCCAGTTCTATTGGTGCCAAGTTCATAACATAGCAATATGGAGTTTTCATTCCTGGGAAAGGGGTGGGGCTGGCAGGTACATGGGAGGTGGGCCTGAGCTGTGCACAGAAGGGGGCTTGTCATGCCAGCTGGGTCGCGCTGTTCTCTGGGCAGCTGCAGCTGTCCTGTGGCAGGTCAGCTGTGGTCATGAAATCGCCGATTGCCTGGCGCAGTCTCCAGCTGTCACACAGGATGCAAAGGACTGCCAGCGCTTAGCTTGCTGCTGACGGTCCCACCCCAGGCAGCAGGGAGCATCACACGCTGCCTCCGAGGGTGCACACAGCAGGCAGCTGCAATGGGAGACAGAGTGGGCCTCGAACCAGGAGCTCTAAAACGGAATGTGGATACCCCCGGCTGCACCTTAGCTGCTGTGCCAGGAAACTTCACCAGGAGTGGTACCTAGCGCAGTGTCTGGGTGGAACCAAGGACACACGGACACTGTAAAGGGGTGGACAGCAATGAGGTTTGGCTAGGACAGGACGGAGTGTCTGCACCTGCCACACACATTGAGAGAAGACCTTAACATCTGACAGCTTTGTGCTCCCTGTGGAACTCAACAGGGACCGATGTTTACCTTCCTGCTTCTTGGAGCTGCAAGGCTGGAGCTACTATTGCAAAAGCAGCAGGAGTTGGCTCATTTCTCCCAGCCAGGGCAACCAGGCCAGCGTCTGTTTTTTTAAAAAAAAACAGGACCAGAATTGGTGCTGCCGCTCAACAGGCTACATCTCCAACTTTTAGCACCAGCATCCCCCATCTGGGAGCATCAGTTTGAGTCCTGGCTGCTCCGCTTCCCATCCAGCTCTCTACTTGTAGCCTGGGAAAGCAGTCGAGGACGGCCCAAAGCCTTGGGACCCTGCACCTGTGTGAGAGACCCAGCAGAAGCTCTTGGCTCCCGGCTTCAGATTGGCTCAGCTCCAGCTCAAAGAGGGAACGAGTGGACAGAAGATCTTTCTCCTGTCTCTCCTTCTCTCTGTAAATCAGCCTTCCCAATAAAAATAAATAAATCTTAAAAAAAAAAAACCCACAGGGCCAGCAAGCTTTTTCCAACATGCTCTTCTGTGAACAGCGCATGACACAGTTCACTGTTTCCATCGCAAGGTGAAGTCTCTTTTGTGATTTTCTCGTAGAATGTGGAAGGATGCAGTGAAGTGATGCAGTGAAGTCATGCCATGTGGCCCTGCCAGATACAGAGCAGGTCCCACGGTTTCTACCTAGGTCACACTGACTCTGGAAGGACGTGCAGAGCCCCATGGATACCCAAGTCCCTGGGTGGTGCTCCAGGCTTTTCTATAAAACACATGGTATTTGGATATAACTTAGGCAATCCTTCCATATGTTAAAACTTTTTTTTTTTGTACACTTTATGGAATTTCTGAGAAATAGAGAGATCTTCCCTCTGCTGGTTCGCTTCTCCAATTCCTGCCACAGCCAGTCTGGGGGCAGGAGTTACAACTTGAAATCTGCATCTCCAAGGAAGTGGTAGTGGTGGTGGGAGCCTGGTAGGGGGACTGTAGGAGGTTCCCCTGCTGAGCTACTGCTCCCACTGGCAAGTGTCAGAACTGGGATCAGGGCAGACGAGGCTGGGCTGGGCTACAATACTTGTTGGCTTGCATGTGAACTGGGTTAGGGGGAGAACCAGGCTGCGCCAATTGACTGTACCTACTTTTGCGTGCCAGAGTAGGCGTTGGCTAGTTGGGCTTTGCTGCAGCTGGCAAGTTCTGGGACTGGGAGCAAATCCTGTCAAGCTAGACTGCAGAACCACCTGAAGAATGCAAGATCCAGTATTGGGAGGGGGCCCAGTAGGGAAACTGTGGGCATCTCTCATGGGTTGCAACTCCCACTGGTGAGCATGAATACCAGGACTTGGGGAAGGCCTGGCTGGACAGGCAGTGGTACCCACCAGCATGAGTGTGAGCTGGTTAGTGGGACTGGTGGAGTTGAGCTAAGCTTCAAAACCCATTGACATGTGTTGAGAGCTGAATGGGATGTGGGCCAGATGGGAGTTGTCTCCTGCACAAACTGGCAAGCATAGGAATTAGGGCTGGAAGAAGGCCTGGTGGAGGTTATTGGGGATTACCCTAACTAGGTTACAATTCCCACTGGTGTGCATTGGTGCTGAGTGTGTGGTGGGCAGGGTTGGGCTGGGCTGTAATACCCATTGGTTTGCGTAAGAGATGGGGCTGGAGACAGACCTGATCCAGCAGTTGCAACTACCAATGTGTGCATAGGCTGATGTGGGTACAGGCAGAGCTGGACCCTATACTAGCAAGCACACAAGAGCCAGGTCTGGGATCACCTCAGATGAGGTTTCTTCAGGGATTCCCCCAGCTGAACCGCTGGACTCAGAGCTCCAACCATGGGGAGAATCGCAGGATCTGTGGTCTGACTGTGGAGTGCAGGTGTCAGAACTAGGTCTCTCAGTGGCTTAGACGGAGCAGTCAACAGCATGCCCAGATGCACATGGAGGATATGGCAGTCCACTGGAGCCTGCAGAGCACATCTGGTACCATAGCAGAGAAAGGAGGGCAGAACGGATTGACCAACTACCCCAGCCAAGTGTTGATAGCAAATATAAGGGTGAATGAAGACTCTAAGGTGGACTATGTCAGTCAATGGACCTTGGAAGGATTTCCCCATCCTTGGAGTGGCGAGATTGACAGCATTTCAGAACTACTGAAACCACTTGAACAGAACACTCAAACCATACGCCACACTGGGGACACTGTACTGGCATCGGATGGCTGTCCCCCACGCTCGAGCACTGAGGTGGTTGGGGGGCTGGGTGCGGCTTTTCCCCTTCCCCCAAATAGAGGAAGAAGAAAAAGCAATCTTAACCCTCCCGCCCTAACCAACTATGAAACATCATCCAAAGATAAAAAAAATCTGCGGCTCCTTCTGGGCGTCAGGGACACAGGTGCTTAAGCCGTCGCGTGCGGCCTCTCAGCGTGTGTATCAACAGGAAGCCGCAATCAGAAGCAAAGGCAGAGCCAACGTGGTGGCGGAGCAGAGAAAGCTGCCGTTCCACACGGGAACGGGCTCACGTTCCATGCAGCTCCCTGCCAGCATGCCTGGGAAGAGCAGCAGAGCAGGGCCTGAAAGCGCGGCTCCCTGCACCTGCATCGGAGACCTGGAAGAAGGGTCTGGTTTGTAGCTGAGGCCAGGCCTTCGTGGCCACCTGGTGGAGCAAAGCAACAGATGACAAGATGGATAGAAGATCCCTCTCTCTCTCTCCTCATGACTGTTTTTCAAATGAATAAATAAATCTTTAAATAAATCTTAAAAAAAAACCCTGAAGCCATTGAACTCAGACACGGTGATGCGGGATGGGTGGGTCTCCCAAGCGCCCAACAGCTGCCTCATCTCCTGAATATTATTTATGTGAAAGATTTAACTTATTTATTGTGAAAGATTTATTTATTCGTTTGAAAGGCAGAGTTGCAGAGAGGGAGAGAGAAGGAAAGAGAGACCTTTCATCCACTGATTCAAGCCCCAAATGCCTGCACTGGTTGGGGCTGGGCCAAGCTGAAGTCAGGAGCCAGGCACTCCGGCCAGACAGCCGAGGGCGCACCGTAGCAGGGAGCTGGCCAGAAGTGGAGCAGCCGTCCGCACGCAGGGCGGGCCACGCTGGCACACTCCCAGCTGCGTCAGTCACCTCTAGATCAGATCACACCGCCAGTACAATGTCAGTGCTAAAGCAAATGACTGACAGATTATAGTGTTTACTGAATAATGACCCAAAAAAAGTAGTACATGTTCAGATGTAAATTTTATTTTATTATTTTATATTTATTTTTATTGCAAAGTCAGATATATACATAGAGGAGGAAAAAGAGAAATATCTTCTGTCCGATGACTCACTCCCTAAGTGACTGCAATGGCTGGTACTTAGCCAATCCAAAGCCAGGAGCCGGGAACTTTTTCCAGGTCTCCCACCCGGGTGCAGGGTCCCAAGGCTTTGGGCCGTCCTCAACCACCTTCCCAGGCCATAAGCAGAGAGCTGGATGGGAAGTGGAGCTGCCGGGATTAGAACTGGTTCCCATACGGGATCCCGGCGCGTTCAAGGCGAGGACTTCAGCCGCTAGGCCACAGCACTAGGCCCCAGATGTAATTTTTAAAAAAGACTTATTTTTTTTTTAATTAGAAAGGTAGATTTTTACAGACACAGGAGATGGAGAAAGAAGGTCTTCCATTTGCTAGTTAACTCTCCCAGTGGATGCAATAGGCAGAGCTAGGCTGGTCCTAAGCTGGGAGCCAGAAATGTCCTCTGGGTCTCCCATGTGGCTGCAGGGTCCTAAGGCTTTGGGCCATCCTCTGTTGCTTTTCTAGGTCACAAGCAGGGAGCACGACTAAGTGGAGTAGCTGGGACATGAACCGGTGCACATATGGGACGCTGACGTTTGCAGGTGGTGTTAGGTTGTTGAGTCACAGCACCAGCCCCTGGAAACGACTTTGTAAGTTTGAGGCCCGCTGCACCTGGCTGCGGGCAAAGAGCCTGCTAATGGGAGGGGCTGCTGCTCTCACCACAAAGCCGTCAGCCACCCCTACACGCTTTCCCTCAGACCACCTTTGGGCCACAGTGCAGGGAGGCTCGTCGGACCCCAGCTGCCTTACGTCAGAGGCCCCATGGTGGCGTCCCTAGGCGCCCCCTGCTCCTAGCCAAGCCTCTCCCCACCCCCGCCTCCACTGTGCTGGAGCGACTGTACTGTTTGCACAGATGTGCGGAATGGCGCCAGGAGCAGCTGCTAAGATGCAGGGCAACTCCAGGTTGTTTCTGGGGCAGCGGGATGACTGCAGTGTCCACTGGTCACGGGGTGCGTGTGTCCTCATCAGACCGGTTCTGTGGCCTAGCCGGGGCTGGGTGAGGGCGACTGGCCGGCTGCCTGTGTCCTCGCTCCCCCTCCAGTCCTTGTTCTGCCAACCACTCCTGGGACTGCTGGCCTGACCCAGAAGCCTCTCAAGAAATGCCCTTTTTGCCCCACAGGCAGCGCCTGCGAGCAAAGCTTTCAGGCTGTGTCCACTCTGTACTTTATTCTGCAACTTTCACCTCGCAGCTCAGCCACCCCCTCCTCCTGGAAGTCCTCCCTGACCTCTCAGAAAGGTCAGGTGGTGGGAAGCTTCAGGGCCTGGTCCAGAAAGGGGTGGAGAATTGGGGCCCCCTCAAGATGGGTGATGGTGGGGCGGGGGGTGGCCTTAGCTGGACTGAGGCTGGAGATGACCGTTGCTGTGAGAGGACCACAGGGACGGGAAGAGGGGAGAGGCGGGAGGACCGCAGGTCCTGGGCCCCTGGCAAGGGAAGGGGTGGGGGTTCTCTGATCCAGGCGTTATCTGCATCTGGGATCTTTTTCACCATGAAGGGGGAGGAGGATGGGTGCCTGATTGTATGAGAACTTGGGACTCTGGACACTGAAATTCTGACAGAAGGACTATTGGGACTGAAGGAGGTGGGGGGGTACATGTGCAGATCTGAAGGAGGAGGCTGGGGGGGCACTACTCCCCATGTGCAGATCTGAAGGAGGAGGCTGGGGGGCACCACACCCCATGTGCAGGTCTGAGGGAGGAGGCTGGGGGGGGCACCACTCCCCATGTGCAGGTCTGAGGGAGGAGGCTGAGGGGGCACCACTCCCCATGTGCAGGTCTGAGGGAGGAGGCTGAGGGGGGGCACCACTCCCCATGTGCAGGTCTGAGGGGGGGGACACCACTCCCCATGTGCAGGTCTGAAGGAGGAGGCTGGGGGGCACCACTCCCCATGTGCAGGTCTGAGGGAGGAGGCTGAGGGGGGGGCACCACTCCCCATGTGCAGGTCTGAGGGAGGAGGCTGAGGGGGGGACACCACTCCCCATGTGCAGGTCTGAAGGAGGAGGCTGGGGGGCACCACTCCCCATGTGCAGGTCTGAGGGAGGATGCTGAGGGGGCACCACTCCCCATGTGCAGGTCTGAGGGAGGAGGCTGGGGGGGCACCACTCCCCATGTGCAGGTCTGAGGCAGGAGCGACTCAGGGTCACTGGTGAGGTCATCCCTCAGGTAGGGTTGGGGCCCTTTCAGCTGCCCTTTTCTAGCTTGCCCTCTGGTGGCCTCTGCCCTCTAGCTGCACCCGGGGAGGCCAGGCCTGGCTTGGCAGTTTATTTCCTCTTCACAGAGCCCCTTCCAGGCCTTCGCCTGCCTGTTCAGTTGGTCAGGTGCCCTGTGAAGTGGAAAGAGAGTTGGGGTTAGGGGCTGTCACCTCGGGGCTGGGTGGAGCTAAGCAGGACAGCCAGGCCAGGCTGCCGTGGGAGGATGGGGAGCTGGGGTGAGGGCCGGGGTCTCACCTGGCCCCCGGGGGTTGCAGGGGCAGCTGCTGGCTCAGCTCTGCTTCAGCAGTTTCTGCAGTGGACACAGGGTGGTGTCAGGATTGATTTCCAGGGACCTAAGGTTTCCCCTGGCCCCATCTTTACCCGCCATTATCTACTTTTCCCCTTGGGTATGGAGACCCCACTTACCCTCCAGCCCCTTCCCTGGCCTGGGGGCAGGCGGGGACTTGCCACGGGGCTGAGGCCAAAGTCGTGATTCTGGGCAAGGGAAGCGGAAGCCGGGGCTGGAGTCTGGGCAGGGCCAGGGGCGCCTGAGGGAAGAGGACATTGGAGGTGTCTCAGGGAGCAGGGCCACCAGTGTCACTCGGCAGATGCAACCTGTCGCCCATATCCCCCAGTCACCCTATATTTTCCTCCCTGGCATCTCTGTGGAGCTGAGGGTCTGCTGAGCGAGGGAATATTCCAGAATGTTCCAGAGTGTTCTGCATCCTTCCCCACCCCCAACCATGGAGACCCGAGGAGTGGAGGGGGGATCAAAGAAGGTCTCAGTGGGCAGGGTCCCACGATAGGACAGTGTCACCCTGGAGGGGCAGTGTCTCAGAGAAGGGACAGCAGCAGCCAGGGGGAGGAGCCCATACTTGGATCACGACAGAGAGGTGGAGCCTTCGCCTCTCCCCCAGCATCCTGCCCAAGTCACAGCGGAGGAGATCAACCCCCCCACTCCACCCTGGCCGTAGCAGGGGCAGGGCTTCCACCCCGACTCTCCCCCACCCCCGGGACCCCCAGGAACTTGTACTCTTCATAATGGGATCCCCTCTGCATAATGGGATTCTAACAGGTGCACATAACAGAGACCCCAAGCAAGAGGCATGCCCGCTGCGGCTGTTCCGGCCCTAATGTGTTTTGAAGAATGCAAGAGCAAGGAGGGAGTTGAAGGGAATTGGAATGAGGCCGGGTTTCGAGGTGGGGGTGGGGTAGACGAGGAGCGAGCAGGCGTGGTGCGCAGAGTACAGCAGCCCAGGTCAGGTACGGGGCCGCCTGCCCGCCTGCCCTGCAGTGTGGCCTTGGCTGTCCCCAGGGAGCCCTCTGAGTGCCTCTAATGTTTCCATTTGCTTTTGGCTCCCAGGCCGGATCTGTTTTTAGCTTCCCTCGCCGGTCTCCCCCTTCCTGCTGGCCCCTCACTAGCTGCGGTCGAATCATGTTCCGGGACTTCCTGAGCTGTTTGTTTGAAGAGGCCCCGGTATTGATTGAAGCCTCGTGCGCACTCAGCCGGAGAGGCATGCAGCCACCGGCCCCTCCCCGGAGGGCCTGCGGGGTGGGGAGCCCTGGCGTGTGGCCCTTGTGGAGTGGAGGGTGGGGAGAAAGCCAGGTCTGGGTGCCGATGGTTGGGGGACCTCCAAGACAAACTTCCCTCCCCGCTGGCTCCTCTCCCAGACCCCAGGGCTTCAGGCAGGTGTTGCCACCTCTCTGGGACAGGGCTGGGAGGCGGGGGGGAGACGTGGTCTGCGTGTTCCTGTGATACCTGTTATGACTGTACATGGAAGCCAGGGCCAGGGCTGGCGCTTTGTGGACAGGATAAAATGCTGCGATGAATGGATGCGGGCAGTGGGCAAGGCCTTGGCCCCAAGGCTAGCGAAAAACCGCCCAGTCAGCCCAGTCCAGGGAACAGCCAGACAAAGGCCCTGGGGCTGGGGTGTGCCTGGAGGCAGGCAGGAAAGGGAAGCAGTTGGGGAGGGGATGAGGGAAGAGGACGCAGAGCAGGTGTGTGGCTGGGTGCGTGTTGCCGCTTGGAGCTCCCGCCACACACGGGGACTCACTGCGCCCTTGAGGGACACGGATGTGTGACTCACCACGGCCAGCCCGCCTTCATTCATGGGCCTCCTGGGGGGCAGCGGGGGAGCAGAGCGGACCACCTGGGGGAGACAGAGGATGAGACAAACTGGGGTCACCAGGAAGATGTGGCTGTCCCCAGCCCTACAGAAGAAGGGAGGGAGCAGGGGAGCAAAGGTCCAAGCCTCCAGGATTCTTGGATCCTGCTCAGCCCCTCCTCCCTCACACCCAGGGGTCCAGCCCCAGTCCCTGCTGGCCCTGGTCACCTGCTCCAGCTCTGGCTCCCTCTCGTTTGGCTCGCTGTGATCCCCCAGCTCTCCCTCAGTGGCTGGCTTCCCCTGGTCCTGGTGGATACTGATGGGCTCCTGGCCCTTGATCTCACAGCGGCAGAAGGGGCAGGTGTGACTGTCTGTGTGCTGGGGAAGAATAGGAGGCCCAGATTCCTTGTCTCCTTGGGGCCTGAAAGCCCCCCCCCCCCCGCCAGCCCCACAGTGACACGGGTGTGAAGGGATATGACTCAGGGAGGGGAAGAAGCAACGGGGGAGGGAGGGGGAGGGAGGTGGCGTGGCAAGAAATGTTGCTGGCGTGGGGTGGGGTAGGAGGGGGCTGGGCCAGAGGTCAGGCAGGAGGAGACCACACGGACAGGAATCCTGCACAGCAGCTCCCACTTACGCCTTGGCCCAGGGCTCAGTGGCCTGGGACTGCCAGCCCCCCAACCCACTGTGGCCCCTGGGTGCTCATGGGCACCAGCCCCATTCTGCTCCATCCCGAGCAGGCACCTGCCTCCCAGTGAATTGCTGGATCTGACCAGCAGGAGACCCTTATAGGGAGCTTGGTGGGAGGGCGGGGCGGGCGCCAGGCGCACCTGCCAGGCAGCTAGGCAGTGGCTGCAGAGCAGGTGGCCGCATGGCTCAATCCTCACATCCTTGTCTCTCTCAGCGCAGATCTTGCAGAGCTCAAAGGTGGAGTCCATGGCCCAGTACAGCTGCAGCTGCTCCTGAGGAGGAGAAGTGGGTGGTACAGCCAGGACAGTGGGGTGGGGAGCGGTGTTTAGCGGCACCCAGGAAGTGAGTCCCTTGCCAGTCCTGAGCCCTCACCCAGGTTTAAAGCTGGGGTGTCCGACCATCTCTGGCTGGGCTTGTCTGCGCTCAGAGTGGCTGGCTATCGGAGATAGGAATACCAGCTGTCCACTGAGGTCTGCATTAGCCATTAGAGAGTTTAGGTGTAGCCCCACCAGCACCTGGGATGGACTTAAATTCTGTTGTTTTTCTCTCCCCCTCCCCACCCCGTCCCTGGAGTGGCCATGGAGACTGAGAGCTGGCACGGGACAGCTGTCCTTGACCACGCCCAAGTGCATTAGCTGCTCCCATGACCTTAGTCGGCAGCATTTCCTGGTTTAATCCCCAAGGTGGCCCCTGCGGGGGAGGCAGGAGAAGTCCGAAGGTGATGTGGACTCAGAGAGGCCAAGGAGTATACTCAGGGTAGCCCAGCTGCGCTGTGAGCCAAAGCCAAGATGATGGGGCGGCCAGGTGTGTGTGTGGCGGGACGGGGCGGGCAATGGGCAGGGCCTCACCTGGGACACGTGGATGTGCTGGTGGGGCTCTGTCTGGCAGAGCTCACTCAGGTCGGGGTTATGGTTCCTCCCGTCTGGGTATAGGTACCTGGAGGTTTGAGGGGCAGGGCAGAGAGTGACAGAGGGGTCATCCCCTCCTGTCCTAGGACCCCTTGGTGCCCATGGCTGGGCTGGGGACGGGTTTTTTCTTTCTTTCCTTTTCTTTCCTTTTCACATTGGGACTGTCCAGGGCAGGCTGCGTCCCCCACCTCCGCCCAGATGCCTCCCAAGCTGGGGACACTGGACCTATATGACTCGGGCACCGGGAGGGTGGGGGGGTCAGCTGGAAGGAGAATTAGGGAACTCCAGTCTCCCACTGTGTCCTTCTTTCTGGCCTTGCAAAATTAGTTATTTTATTTATTTAAAGGAAAGAGAGAGAGAGCTTCCATCCACTAAGTCACTCCCCCCACAGGCCTGCAACAGCCAGGACTGGGCCCAAGCCACAGCTGGGACCCTGGAGCTCTGCCCAGATCTCTCACATAGGTGGCAGGGATCCAAATACTCCAGTCAACAGCTGTTACCATCCCCTTCTCCCCCCCACAGGCACCTTAGGAGGAAGCAGGCTGGGAAGCGGAGGCAGGATTTGATCCCAGGCTTTGCAGTGGGGGTGTGTGGGTGTCCCAAGGCGTGGCTTAACGGCCACTGCACTGGCCTCAGAATCTCACTTTTCAGTCAGACCTGAGCATAGTGGATTTAATTTTATTATATATAATTGTTGTTATTATTGTTATTGAAAAGGTATAGAGAGGTAGAGAGGACAGGTGAGGTAGCTTGCACCTGCTGGTCCACTTCCCCAGTGCCTGCAGCAGCTGGGGCTGGACCAGGCACAAGTGGGAAGCTCTGAGCTGCAGCCAGAAGGAAGGAGTCCAGTCCTTGAACCACCAGCTGCTCCTCCCAGCGTGTGCACTAGTAGGAAGTGGGGCCGGAGGTGGAGGCCCCATTCCAGCGCCAGCCCTCACAGACAGGATGCAGGTCTCTTGGATGGCCACTTAGCTATGGTTCCGAACGTTCAGCCCCGTTACAGTGACCCAAGGCTCAGGGAACAGGAGCCGAGTGTCCAAGGTCAGTTACAGGGTAAGGGGCAGGCTGGAGCAAGGTCTCTGCCCAGGACCCCAGGGCAGCCAAGGCAACAGCTTGGGGGTTGGGGGTCTTCCTTTCGCCTGTCACTACAATCTCATAGGCTCCCTGGGGCTAGTGGCCCTGCCTGGCAAGCCACTCAGAGCAGCACAGTCCCTGACCTGCCCCGACCCTCCACCATACCACCTCTTTGGCCTGCTTCCCTTCTGCAGGATAGATGTGATTACGCCCACGGAGGGAGTGGTGCTGAGCACCACAAAGATGGGACCCAGGAAGGGCACCACTGGGCCAGTGCTGTGGTGTAAGCTACCGCCTACAAACCCAGCATCCCAAGAGGGCGCTGGTTCAAGCCTCAGCTGCTCCACTTCCAATGCAGCCCCCTGCTAATGTGCCTGGGAAAGCAGCATAGGGATAGCCCAAAGGCTTGGGTCCCTGGCACCCATGTGAGAGACCCTGATGGAGGTGCTGGTTCCTGGCTTTGGTCCTAGATCAACCCCAACAGTCACGGGCATTCTGGGAACAAATCAGTTGATGGCAAATCTTTCTTTGTGTCTTTCTCTGCCTCTCAAATCAGCGTGTGTGTGGTGGGGGAGGTGGGTGGGTGGGAGATAAGCCCTGGAACATGGCACTGAAGGGCAGGCTGATGTTCCTAAGTGGAAGACCGTGGTGTGATGGCTCAGGGTGGGACCAGCCGTGCCAGCTTCCTGCGGGCTGGAGTGATAGCGCGCTGCTGGCCACGAGTCCCGTGGGAAAGAACCAACAGCACGTGTCCATGTGTTTTGAAATGAAAACAGGCACATGCAGTGACGGGCTGGCTAAAGTGTTGTGACTAAGAAATTAAAATAAGGAATACACAGGGCTGGTGTTGTGGCATTGAGAGTTAAGCCCTCCCTGTGAGGCTGGCATCCCACACGGATGCAGGTTCAAGTCCAGGCTGTGCCACTTTCAGTCCTGCTCCCTGTTAATGCACCTGGGAAAGCAGCAGAGTGGTGCAGGTGCTGGAGTCCCTGCACCCATGTGGGAGACCCAGAAGAAGCTCCTGGCTCATGGCTTTGCCTTGACTCTGTTGCAGCCATTGCGGCAATTTGGGGAGTGAATCAGTGGATGCAAGATGCTTTTCATCTTTCTCTTTTTCTCTGCCTTTATTTTAAAGATTTATTTATTTGAAAGCCAGAGTTGTATAGAGAGGAAAGAGAAGACACAGAGAGAGATGTGTCCTCTGGTTCACTCCCCTGGACCAGGCCACAGCCAGGATGCAGAAGCGTCATGCGGGTCTCCCATGTGGCTGCAGGAGCCCCAGCGCGTAACCCACTCTGCTGTTGTCCCAGGGGCGTCAGCAGAGAGCTGGACTAGAAGCGGAACAACCGAGACTGGAACCTGCACCCGTGTGGAATGCTTTACCTGACATGCCACAACATCAGCCCCTGTAACTTTGATTTTCAAATAAATAATTTTTTTCCCCCTAGAAGGTGAAACCCTCAAACCTGACCTGCCGCTGCCTCCACCTTCCAAGGCCTCCACCTTCCAAGGCAGCTTGTGGCAGAGGTGCCCTGGGTGGCCAGGATCCAGACCAAACAGCACCTATCTGCCTGGTCCCCCTCTTCTCTTTTAGGCCTCCCAGAGTCTAGAACGGCAGGTGACATGTAGAAGGGGGTCGGAGGAGGCGATGGGACCCCTCTATTTGGGAGAATCGGCGTGGGAACTGCAGGGGCACTCGCGCTCTCTCTCTCTCTCTCTCTCAGACCTTTGCCTGCCCCCTGCTGGAAGGCCGCAGCATGGCAGGCTCCCAAGCTCTGCTGCACAGTTCACCTGTGATTCACACAGGCACACAGCAGCCGCCCCCTCGGACCCTCCCCGAGCCGCGTGGGGACTCACATGCCGTCCTTTTGGCCTTTCAGGAGCACCTGGAATAGGGGCTTGTTGGAAGGGATGGTCTGCACGATGCTGCCGTCGGAGCTCACGTAGCCGATGGCCCACTGTCCCAAGCGCGTGCAGCTTGCCCGGAAGATGTAGCTGGAAGGGGCGGCAGGAGGGACGTGGTGAGGACATGGCCACCCCCTGATCTCCACCCCCTGCCCGCCGCCATGGGGCTGGAAGTGAGGTGCAGGTGCCGGGTCCCTGCCTGCCATGTCCACCTATGCCGCTCATTGACACCGCCACCGCTTGCTCCCCACCACCGGGGTGTGCACACACAGGACTGTTCCTAATCCCAGGTAGCTTAGTTCCTCAATTCTTAGCCCTTGGTGGTGGTCTGTGGTAAGAGGGGGCGGCTCTGGTTCCAAAGCCCTGGTTTGGAGAACTCCTTGCTGGGCGTGGGGTCCTGGGGCCTGTGGAGGGTGCCAGAGCTCCCTGGCTCGCCCCACGCCCCCCAGAGCTGGGGCTTACCTGCCCGGCTTGTCTCTGCAGGCTTGCAGGCGGGCCTGCACCTCATCGTACGTGAGGAAGGCCATGTAGCCCGGATGGTTGACTGCCAGCAGCTGCCAGTTTTTGAGCAAAGTCGGCCATGGCTGGGGAGGGGAGGGGTGGGGCGGGGGTCAGGCAGGGTCCTGGGGGGCAGCTGGCATTCTGAGAACCTCTTCAGGCTCAGGAATCCAGGGGCACAGCCACACGCATCTCAGAGGATGTCCCCTGACAAGGAAGAGTCCAGCCCCTTCCTGCCCCAGGACTCAGGCCCCAGCCTCTCTTCCCTCACACCCAGGGGTCCAGCCCCGCCCCACCTCCCTCACATCCAGGGGTCCAGCCCCTCCTCCCTCACACCCAGGGCTCCGTCCCAGCCCCTCCTCCCTCACACCCAGGGGTCCAGCCCAGCCCCTCCTCCCTCACATCCAGGGGTCCAGCCCCTCCTCCCTCACACCCAGGGCTCCGTCCCAGCCCCTCCTCCCTCACACCCAGGGGTCCAGCCCAGCCCCTCCTCCCTCACACCCAGGGGTCCAGCCCAGCCCCTCCTCCCTCACACCCAGGGCTCTGTCCCAGCCCCTCCTCCCTCACACCCATGGGTGCAGCCCCACCTCCCTCACACCCAGGGGTCCAGCCCAGCCCCTCCTCCCTCACACCCAGGGGTGCAGCCCAGCCCCTCCTCCCTCACACCCAGGGGTGCAGCCCCACCTCCCTCACACCCAGGGGTCCAGCCCCACCTCCCTCACACCCAGGGGTCCACAGCCTCCTCCCTCACACCCAGGGGTCCAGCCCCTCCTCCCTCACACCCAGGGGTCCAGCCCCACCTCCCTCACACCCAGGGGTCCACAGCCTCCTCCCTCACACCCAGGGGTCCAGCCCCACCTCCCTCACACCCAGGGGTCCACAGCCTCCTCCCTCACACTTGGGGATGCTGTCTCCATCCTGGCTTCCTTTCTGACCTGGAACAGCCTCGTGAAGATGTCAAACTCAAAGATGGACACGTGGCCACTGCAAGTGAGGTCCACAGTGGAGCGCAGGGCCAGGGCCATGGGGCCGGCCTCCACCGGGTGGCACTTCCCCAGCAGCATCTCGAACTCAGCCCAGGGCAGCACGCACCTGTTGGGGTCCAGGGTGGGGGTGGGGGACACAGCTGAGGCCTCTGTTGGTGCAGGTGGTGGGGAGACCTGAGGGAGGTGGCAGGGGCTCACTCACCGGGCTCCGCAATGCTCCCGCCACAAGGCCTGGGCCGGGGCCTTGGCCAGCTGATACTCGTGTCCACAGTACTTGCCCCTAGGGAAGAGTGCAGCCAGCTCGGCGTGCATGTGACTGAAGATGAGGGCCAGTTTGGCCAGCTGTCGCCTGCGGGCGAGGAAGACCAGGGCTGGACCATGTGGCCCCCACAGGTGCCCTGCCTCCCCCTGGAGGAGATTCCAGGGCCAATTCCTCCGACTTTCCTGAGTTAGTGATGGGGACAAAATAGCAGGAGTCTTCCCCAAGCGCTTTTATTTTTTAAAGATTTCTTTATTTTTATTCAGAAAGGCAGATTTACAGAGAGAAGGAGAGACAGAAAGATCTTCCATCTGCTGGTTCATTCCTTATGTAGCCACAACAACCAGAGCTGAGCTGATCCAAAGCCAGGAGCCAGGAGCTTCTTCTGGGTCTCCCTCGTGGGTGCAGGGTCCCAAGGCCCTGGGCCATCCTCGACTGCTTTCCCAGGCCACAAGCAGGGAGCTGGATGGGAAGTGGAGCAGCTGGGACAGGAACTGGCACCCATATGCGATGCTGGTACCACAAAGTGGAGGATTAGCTCGCTCTGCCCCCACACTGGCCCCTTGGCCTGGTGCCTTTTTGCATGCACATGAATGTCCTGGGCTGTGAGGCAGGATGAAGAAGGAGACCCCCGGATGGGCGTGGCCAGGTGGTCAGGCAGCCCTTGCTCTGCTCCCAGCTCCCTGCCATGGCTGACCCTGGGAGGCAGTGTTGATGGCTCAGGTGCAGGTTTGTAGGGGAGACCTGGGTGGCATCCCTAGCTTTTGTCTTTGGCTGTGACTCAGCTGCAGCCGCTATGGGTTATTAGGGGAGTGAACTCTGACTCTCAAATGTGTGAAAAAATTGGTTTTTTTTTTTTTTGTGAAAAAAAGTAAGTTTGGGGTGGGTACTATGGGGCAGGGGTAAGGCCACTGTGTAGGATGACTGTGTCTCATGTTGGAGTGCCTGGTTCGGTCCTGGCTGCTCCCCTTCTGACGAAGCTTCCGTCTTACACACCTGGGAGGCGGCAGGTGAGGGCTCAGGCATGCGGGTCACCAACCCCCACATGGGAGACCCAGATGGGGCTCCTGGCTCCTGGCTGTTGCATGCACCGGCAGAATGAACCAGTGGATGGGTGATCTCGCGCTATCTTTCAGATAAATAAGCAAGCATTTTGTTTTTCAAAAAGTCAGTTTATTTTGGTGACAAAAAATTTTGGAATCTATGGATATATATGATGGTTCTTAAAAAAGTTCCTGGAAAATGGGTTTTGGAAAATCACTACGGGGTTCAAGATTTGGGATTTTTTTCTCTTTATAAAATGAACTAATGTGTTTATTCTGTGTCTCCTGGGACTTATATTTATTTTGTATTTTGAAATTTTAAAAAAGATTTATTTTTAATTTTTTTTATTGGAAAGTTAGAGTTACAGAGAGAAGGAGAGACAGAGAGAAAAGGTTGTCCACCCTCTGGTTCACTCCCCAAGTGGCCGCAATGGCCGGAGCTGAGCCGATTTGAGGCCAGGAACCTGGACCTTCTTCTGGGTCTCCCACATTGGTGCAGGGTCCCAAGACTTTGAGCCATCCTCCACTGCTTTCCCAGGCTACAAGCAGGGAGCTGGCTGGGAGATGGAGCAGCTGGGATATGAATCGGCACCACTATGGGCTCCTGGTAGATGCAAGGCTAGGACTTAGCCACTAGGCTACCGCGGTGGCCTCTCTCCTGAGACTTTTAAAGGTGCCTGTGTCTCACAGGCCAAGTGTGGGCCTCCGGTGTGGAGTTGGCAGTTGGGGGTGCTAATCTCATGGCTGTGTTCTTATTGCTATTAATAGCTCCTGGGGCCAGTGATGCAGGTTTCCTGGAAGTTGCTAAGCAGCCTCACGTCCCAGGAGTCCCAGCTGTGTGACAGGACCGTGCCTGCTCTCCCTACCTGGCGGGCCCAAGGCAGATACATTTTGAATGAGAGGTATACAGATTTCCAAACTTGGTAGAAAGACTTTTTTATTTTCTAAGTGAACTATCTCATTGATAATTGCTTTATACTGATCACAAAGCAAATCAGTGTTTGGACATGGCAATCTGAGGATGTTAGAGCTCGGCCTGGTGCAGTGAGTGGCTTGGCTGGCTGTTCTGCTGCCTTCAAATGCTGGGATCCCACATTGGCGCTGGTTCTAATCCTGGAGGCTCTGTTTCCCATCCAGCTCCCTGCTTGTGGCCTGGGAAAGCAGTTGAGGACGGCCCAAAGCCTTGAAACCCTGCATCCACGTGGGAGACCCAGAGGAAGCTCCTGGCTCCTGGCTTCGAATAGGCTCAGCTCTGGCCATTGTGGCCACTGGGGGATGGAATCAGCGGGTGGAAGATTTTTTATCTCTGTCTCTCCTTCTCTCTGTAAATAGAACTGTCCAATAAAAACAAAAAGTTATTGAAATTCAATTGTTATTTGTTTTTATAGTTTAGTCAGAGAATTAAAAACTTAGTGGTAGCCTGCATGAAACTTAGGGAGTGGGATGTCTGGAACCTCCAAGTAGTTTCTAGAAGCCTCTGGGTGTGTGCGGCAGTGGGAGGGCTCCAGAAAGGACTGGCATGGCAGGTGCCACACCGGGACTGGCAGCTGAAGCTAGAACAGCGCATCTATGCAACGATGTCTCTGGAAACCTGCTTGGCCCCTACCACTGGTGCAGTGGCGTGGGTCTGTCACGGGAAGCCTCAGCTCACTGTAGAATATCCGGCCATCGGGTGTTTGTGTAAGCATAGTCTGTCTGGAGTCATTTGATACTGAGCCCAGTTGTTCCCTCTGGGTTTCAATTATTATTATTATTGACACTAAAATAAGCTTCCCCTTTAGTTCCCGGTTGGCCTAGCCTCATTGCAATGCCTGGTGCAATATGAGCCTCATGATGACACAGAGTCCCGGTGGGCAGGCTGTAAAGCCCACACGCTTCATGTCTGGGGGACCAGGGGACCCCACAGCACACTCGCTAAAGAGCCAGGGGCGGGGCTGGGCACTGCGGCTCCGACCTTGGTGGGATCATCCCTGGAGCTCATCACCCCCTTCAGGCTGGAAGCTCAGGGTGCCCTGAGAGACTGCGGTGTGGGGAGCTGGCTGCTGGGGGAACCAGGAAAGGGGCAAAGTGGGTGGAGAGCAGGGAGGTCCAGGGCAGGAAGACACTGCGGTCCAGTCCTCAGGGGATAGAGGCTGGGGCTGGACCCCTGGGTGTGAGGGAGGAGGGGCTGGACCCCTGGGTGTGAGGGAGGAGGGGCTGGGCTGGACCCCTGGGTGTGAGGGAGGAGGGCTGGGGCTGGACCCCTGGGTGTGAGGGAGGAGGGGCTGCACCCCTGGGTGTGAGGGAGGAGGGGCTGGACCCCTGGGTGTGAGGGAGGAGGGGCTGCACCCATGGGTGTGAGGGAGGAGGGGCTGGGCTGGACCCCTGGGTGTGAGGGAGGAGGGCTGGGGCTGGACCCCTGGGTGTGAGGGAGGAGGGGCTGCACCCCTGGGTGTGAGGGAGGAGGGGCTGGACCCCTGGGTGTGAGGGAGGAGGGGCTGCACCCATGGGTGTGAGGGAGGAGGGACTGGGCTGGACCCCTGGGTGTGAGGGAGGAGGGCTGGGGCTGGACCCCTGGGTGTGAGGGAGGAGGGCTGGGGCTGGACCCCTGGGTGTGAGGGAGGAGGTGCTAGGGACTTGGATCACTGTGTCCAAGGGAGGCGGTGCTGGGGACTTGGATCCCTGGGTCCGAAGGAGGAGGGGCTGGGGACTTGGACCTGTGGTCAGAGGGCTGTGAGAGGACTCCCGGTGGGAGGGAGGAGGGCTGGGGGGGATCCCCGGTGAGATGGCTGCGGGGACCCCCGGTGGTAGGGCGGAGGGCTGCGGGAGGACCCCGGTCGGAGGGCCAGAAGTAGGGGGGGTCCGCGGTCGGAGGGAGGACTTCTGGTCAGGGGGGAACCCGCCCCGCCGGCCGTGCAGCTGCTCACCTGAGTCTCGAACCCTCCCGGAAGAGCTCGTCGTTGGCATCCCTCCGTCCTGGGGGCGGCAGCAGCGCCGCCACCTGCTTGACCTTGGCCTCCAGGTTGTCCAGGTAGACGACGAGGAAGTCTCTCGCGGAGCCGTCCCCGCCGGCCGCCCGTCGGGCTTTGGCCACTTCTCCGAGTAACTGCGCCGTGCGGGGCAGCAGGTCCCGCAGCGAGGGGGGACTGAGAGACAGCCGGGGGTCTTCGCACTGCTCTTGCAGGCGCTGCAGCAGCCTGACGGCGCGGCCGAGCGCGCGGGGCTCTCCGCACTGCCACCCGCGCGGGGCCGCCGCCGCAGCCATGGGTCCCCCGGGAGCGCAGGGACGGCTGGGTGCGGCCGGGCGCAGGCGGGAGGCGGGCCGGGGCGGGCACCTGAGTCCCGGCAGGGGCGGGGCCGGGGCACCTGCGGCCCGGGGCTTCTACCCGGGCAGGTACGGAAGTCTGGTGCCCAGCGGCTCGGGTGTGTGCGGCCGTGGGAGGGGGCTCGAGATGGGGTGGGACGGGCAGGTGCAACACTGGGACTGCGGCCCGCTCTCCCTGCATGGGGTCGCGGCCCGTGCTGCTTGCATGGGGTCGCGACGTGGCATGAAGGGTCCCGAGAGGCTGGCGAGGCTGGCACGGCCGCTCAGCGCACCGCGGGTGGCCCTGGTGGATCCCTGGCACCTGCAGGACCCGTGGCTCCGGAGCCGTCGGGGCTGTGCGCGGGGCGGCCACGCGAGGGCGCTGCGGGACGGCACTTCCAGGGCCGCTGGATACCTAGGCCCCGCCCCCAGCGCCAGAGCCCCACCCCTGGCGCAGAGCCCCGCCCCGACACCCAGGCCCCGCCCCAGTGTCCATGCTCCACCCCTCTGGCCCAGGCCCCGCCCTTGGCTTCCAGGCCCCGCCTCCAGCGACAGGTGCCACCCCCAGCCCAGGTCCCGCCCCTGGGCCTCAGGCTCCGCCCCAGGCTGCTGGCCCCGCCCCCGGGAGGCCCTGCCCCGTTCGGACCGTAAGGCGCTCGTGCGCAGGCGCCGGCGAATTCGCAGGAACAGGTAGCCAGCCTTATGGAATCGTCGTTCCTTGCCAGACCCCGTCGGTCCGACCTGACGCACATTTGCTCCGCCCCTCTAACTCCCCGCTCCTGGGCCCGTGGCAGCTTCACGCGTGGGGACCGTACGGGGAGCCTGCTGGGGGCTGCGGGTCTGCGGGGTCTGTGCGTTCGGGAAGCAGGGAGCCAACCCACCAGCAGGGGCTCCTCTGCAGCCGTCCACCTGGGCCAGGTGTGCGGTGGAAGGGGTGGCCTCCTCCAGGTGTGGGTGGGCAGGTGCGCAGGGGTGCAGGGGTGCAGCACAGTCGGTTCCTGCGGCGGCCCGGCCTGGGAAACACCTGGGCCCAGTGCGCACCCGTGGATGGCGCCTAGCTCATCCCATTTCACTACAGGGAAGGTAGTGTGTGCAGGACGCTGAGGGGTTCTGGGGTCGGGGGCGCTGGGGGGCAGTGAGTGCTGTGGGAGATGGGTGAAGTGGGGGTGCTACCTGAGCCACTGCACCTGCCCTCCCGGGGGGCCAGGCAAGCAAGCTGTGGGCCAGGAGCGGGGGTCCAGGGAGCCCGGGGATGGGCGGCTGAGAGGTACCCCGCTTCCCACCATCAGGGTCCCCAGCTCAGCCCCAGCACCCGCTCCTGAGCCCAGCTCCCTGCCTGGGAGGCAGCTGTGAGCGCTCAGGTCACACACGGGGAGACCCTGGAGGAATTTCACACTGCTGGCCTTGGCCTGGCCAAACTCTGGCCGTTGTAACCATTTGGGGGAATGAGCCAGCAGATGGAAGATCTCCTTCTCGCCTTGTCTCTCCTCTGTAAATCTGCCTTTCAAATAAGTAAGTAAGTAAATAAATAAATAAATCCAAAAAGAATGATCTAGGGGCTGACACTGTGGCTCAACAGGTTATACTCCGCTTCAAGAGCTAGGATCCCATGTGGGTGCCAGTTCATGTCCCAGCTGCTCCACTGCTTGTGGCCTGGGAAAGCAGTCGAGGACGGCCCAAAGCCTTGGGACCCTGTACCCACGTGGGAGACCCGGAAGAGGCTCTGACTGCTGGCTTCAGAATGGTGTAGCTCCTCTGCCCATTGGGGTCACTTGGGGAGTGAACCAGCAGATGGAAGATCTTCCTCTCTGTCTCTCCTCCTCTCTATCTGCATTTCCAATAAAAATAAACAAATCTTAAAAAAAAAAAACCACAGGTGGATGCTGCAAAAAGTCAGTCAACATCGTAGTGCGTCAGGGCAGTGAGAACTGGCTGCTCAGAGACACGCCGTGGAGGAGGGCTGCTGGGAAGACAGACAGCGACAGGTGTTGGCAGGACCAGAGCAGTCAGAACCCCGGTGCCCGGCTGGCATGACGTATGCTGGTACAGCTGTTTTGCTGAAACATTCGGCAGCTCCTCGAAGTGCTCCGCTTTCCAGCTCTTGGCTAATGGGCACCCGGGAGGCAGCAGGTGCTGGCTGGAGGACGTGGGTCCCTGCCACCTGCTTGAGTGGCCTGCGTCCTGTTCCTGCTTCCTGGCTTTGGCCCGGCCCGCAATGTGGCTGTTGAGGGCAGGTGGACGGTGAGCCGGAACATGGGGAGAGCTCTTTGTCTCTTTGCCTTTTTTTTTTTTTTTTAAGATTTATTTATTTTTATTGGAAATGCAGATATACAGAGAGGAGGAGAGACGGAGAGGAAGATCTTCCATCTGATGGTTCACTCCCCAAGTGGCCGTAACGGCTGGAGCTGAGCCAATCTGAAGCCAGGAGCCAGAGGCTCTTCCGGATCTCCCACTTGGGTGCAGGGTCCCGAGGCCACAATCAGGGAGCTGGATGGGAAACTGGGCCGCTGGGATTAAAACCGGTGACCATATGGGATCCTAGCGCGTGCAAGGCGAGGACTTTAAGCACTATGCTATCGTGCCGGGCCCATCTCTTTGCCTTTCAAATATTAATAATAGTAAACGCTTTTGAAAAGGTACACTTGAGAGCATGTATCTTCCAGAAAATTGAAAACTTAGCCGCCCAAGGACTCCTGGAAATAACCTCCATGTCTCATACTTGGGGCCAGGATAAAGGAGTGTGGACTGACACAGGACATCCTACACACTGACTGCCCCTGTCAAACGCTGTGCTGGATGCAGGAAACCAGTCACGTGCTAAGGTGGATTCTTGCGCTGACGTCACAATTTTGTTTCTGCTCTTATTGTGCACTGGAAAGGTTTAAAAGTTGTCAAAAGGTCTGTACACCTCACTTCAAGTCGTCCAAGAATAAGTGGTGGCGAGACCTGATGCGGCCACAAGAGGGCGCACTGAACACAGGCTTGTCCCTTGGCTGGTTTTACTGGCCACACCTCCAGCACCTGGTCACGTCTCCGGGACTCTGGCCCCGCCCCTTAGATGTAGGGCACACCCCTGGCCTTGGCCACACCCGCGAGGCTGGGAGTCCAGCTTCCAAAGTTGCAAACTCCCAGATGCGGATAGAGACCCTTTAGGATTGTGCATGTCTAATTTGAAATATTTGGGGGGGGGTCACTTTTCGAATGCTTTTCGATTTGCGAGAAGTGTTAAGTGTGTTGTGGACCCATCTGTCCCCCAGGGTCAGCCTTCGTGGGCAGCATGCCAAATCGCACCCTTGGAACCACTGCCTAGTGATGTTCAGACATTCTGCCACTGGGCCTGGAAGTCCTCCGGCTGTGCCTCCCTCCCTGCTCTTGGCCACTGTGCCCTGTAACTGGGGAACGCTCAGCGGCCAGGCGAGGCCGGGGTCTGCAGGGGCAGCCTTCGTTCACCGGGCTGGGAGGCCCAGGCTGTGCAGTCCAGGACCCAAACCTAGATTGCAGATGGCTCTGAATGCTCACTGCTCTTCGTTGCCTCCAGCCAGGCCCACTCTCTCCATCTGGTCTTTGCTTTTCATGATATTAACTTTTTTCCCCCTGAAATTTGAGAGACAGAGGGCATGCCTGCAGCGTTCGTGTCTGGAAGCCAGAGCTGGGCATCCAGTCCAGAGCGTGGCATCTCAGCTGGCCCCTGTGGGCCACCGCCTCGCCTGACCTGGGGAGTTTCAGAGCCCACAGGCCAGCTCTGTGACAGGCCATGCCCACGCTGTGTGCCTCTCAGCCCCGTGTAGCAGGAGGCACGGCCTGGAAATCTTCTCCTCCTTGGCTAGGAAATGGTCCCGTGGGTTTATAGTGCATCATGAAATCCCAGGGTGAGGCCTGCTGCCTCTCTGGGTCTCAGGCCCCCTCTGTGTCCGTGCGGGTGGAAGGCTGTGGGCAGCGGCTCCTGTCCCCTCACTGGTGCCCGCCTCTCTGCAGGGGCGGGGCGGGGGGCCACACATTGGGTCCCAAGGCCTGGGAGGCCGGGAGGGGATTTCCGTGTGTGGAGAAGGCGGGTCGTGGGGTTTTAGAGAAGTAGCTCGCCACGGCTGGTGCCGCACTCACTCAGCTCTCAGACCCAGGCCCGGTCTCACATATGTGTGGGAACACTGGCCCCCGCAGGCACGGGGCATCCAAGGTGCGCTGTGGGCCAGGCCCCCAGTGGGGCGTCCTTCCCAGTGTGCAGAGGAGGAAGTAGAGGGTGAGGGTCCTGAAGACTCTTGCTGGGGTCTCAGAGTCGTTTGGGGGCACAGTTATGGTGACCCTCAATAGTCATTCTCTCAGGGCAGGCATTGTGGCCTCAGCAGGTCACACCGGCATCCCATTGGCACTGGTTTGAGTCCCTGCTGCCCCACTTCTGATGGTCTTGGAAATGCAGTTCAAGAGGGCGTGGAGTGCGTGGGCCCCTGTGTCCACGTGGGACTGGAACTGATGCTCCAGCGGTGGCTGTTGGTCTTGCAAGCAGCTGCTGAACCTCAGTTTCCCACGCACACACTTCTGCATGTACTCTTAGAATTCTGGGCCTGGTGTGGTGGCTCAATTGGCTAATCCTTCTTTTTCAAGCTTTGGGAGCCTGTATGGGTGCCGGTTAATGTCCCAGTTGCTCCACTTCCCATCCAGCTCCCTGCTTGTGGCCTGGGAAAGCAGTCAAGGGCGGCCCAAAGCCTTGGGACCCTGCACTTGTGTGGGAGACCCAGACGGAGCTCCTGGCTCCTGGCTTTGGGTCAGCTCAGCTCCAGCTGTTATGTCTACTTGGTGAGTGAACCAGCGGATAGAAGATCTTTCTCCGTTTCTCCTCTCTCTGTACTCGGCATTCCAAATACAAATAAATAAATCTAAACAAAAAAAAAAGAATGCTAGGTATTTGTGAGTGTCTGGAGGTCACTGCCCTGGGTTTGGACAGGCCCTCTGCTCTGTCTGAACCCCAACTTCCTCCTCTGCAGTGAGCGGTTCTTGTGCCCAGTGTTGCCTAAGGCATGTAGGTGTCTCTTGTCCATGTCCCCAGATTGGTCACACGGGAACACGAGCCCAGACTCAACCACAAAGAATGAGCTGCAGCTACCATAGTGCAAGGGGCTGGGCTAGGGCCTGGGCTGTCGCTTCCCAGGGCTCTTCCCTGGGACATGTCTGCTGCATACACGTGCATGCTAGAATGATCACATGGGGGTCGCACATACCCAGTGTCACCCTCAGGAGTGGGCTTAGTGGTGGCTGCCTTGGTGGAGGGTGGGCGTTGAGCCCAGCTATAGAGCCCCCCGTGTCCCTTATCAGAGCATTTGGTTCAAGTCCCAGCTCTGGCTCCTGGCTCTGGCTGCCTGCTGGTGGTGCACCCTGGGAGGCTGCAGCAATGGTGTGAGGACTGGGGTCCCTGCCATCCAAGTGGGAGAACTGGCTGGCGAATATGTGAGGAGTGTACCCACCCACATACACAGAAAAAAGGGAAATAAATAAATAAATAAATAAAGATTTGCTTATTTTATTGGAAAGGCACATCAGATTTATGGAGAGAGGGAGAGAAAGATCTTATATCCACTGGTTCATTCTCCAAGTGGCCACAACTGAGCTGATCTGAAGCCAGGAGCTTCTTCCAGATCTCCCACGCGGGTGCAGGGTCCCAAGGCCCTGGGCCGTCCTCCACTGCTTTCCCAGGCCACAAGCAGGGAGCTGGATGGGAAGTGGGGCAGTTGGGACATGAACCAGTGCCCACCTGAGATCCTGGCATTTGCAAGAGGATTTAGCCGTCGAGTTGTTATGCTGGGCCTGGAAAGGAATATCCTAACCCCTGGGACCTAAGTGTGTGGCTTCACTTGGAGGTGAATTTCTAGGTATCAGGGAGTTGAGGGTCTCTGCAGGAGGTTGTCCTGGAGAAGGAGGCCAATGAGGCTACGAGTAGAGGCCGGAGGGGTGTGGTTGATGGGGAAGGCCAGCAGCTGGCAGGGATGATCTGCAGCCAAAGGAAACTTCTAGAAGCCTTGGAAGATGGTCGTCTGCAGAAACATGGGCCGGGGGGTATCTGGATCTCTGGCGTCAACCCCCAGCGCTGTGAGGTAATGGACGCCTCTGGTCTGAAGCCACCCTGGTGTGTGGCAAGTTTTCTAAACTGTCACAGGAAACAGGCACCTCTGAGTTAGGGTGCTCTCAGAAACCCCAATCCCCACAGGCAGGGTCAGGGACATTGACACTTGGTGACATACGTACACAGGGCCCCGCGGCCACCCTGGTCAGGACACAGGCCCATCACCTGGCCAAGCCTTCCCTGGAACTACACGTACGTACGTACGTATGTATGTACATACACACACACACACACACGGAGTCCATCCCATCCCTGGCCCCCTTAGGGTCACCCAGCAGGCTAGGAAGGGAGCTGAGCCCACAGCCACACCACATACACACACACACACACACACACACACACACGGTCTTGGTGTGAAAATGGTCACCCCCACTGTCCCCGAGACCTGCAGAACCATGCACATGGCCACTCAGCCAGACCAGTGGAGTGGGACCTGGGTCCCCTGTGTCGGCCACCCGCCCCTTTGTCTTGGGTCGCACTAGGTCAGCCCGGATCTGGGGACCTCCCTGTGCCATTGTTTCTTGGACTGTTGAGGACCCTGCACCCCAGATCTGCATCTGGCCTCTCCTCCCGAGGAGCCTGAGAGGGAGGGGCACCTCCTGTGCATGGAGGGACTGGGCAGGTGCAATGGAGGCCTTGGGAGGGAGGAGCCAGTTGGGGGACCCCTGGCTGGACTCTATGTCATCACAAGGAAGCCGCCGGAAGCTGAGAAGCGAAAGGAGGCTCTCCGGGAAGGAGCATCTGTCCTGTGGCCTCCCTGGGAGCCTGCACCCCCCAACACCTTGAACCCCAGTTGAGATACTGGGTTTGCCGTGGTTTGCTGCAGGCTGGCAGGAGGCACAAGCGCTGCAGGCAGGCTGCCCAGACTCGGGGTGTTCCGGTGAGGTCCTGGGTTCTGGCTCCGTACCCCAGCTTCCTGCTGACCTGGGCCGGGGAGGCAGGATGGTGGCAGCTGGAGTTGTTTCCTGCCGTCCATGAGGAACACCTGGCTTTGCTGCCCCTCACGGCCCCTCCAGAATCGTGAGACATGTGGGGTGGGTTGCAGCACATGACACAGTGGCAGAGAAATCGCCCTCCCATGATGCTGCGTGTCACATCAGGGCTGCTCACGGGCACTGCCACCACAGCTGCCCACGCCTGAAGGTTACCCCAGGACATGTGCCCCCAGGGGCACTGGGAAGATGTTACACGCACTCACCCTGAATCATACCCAGACCCACTGGCACAGTGATGTCACAGACCTCCCCGAGTCAGCCGCCACCCCTGTGGTCGACAGGTGCACACACACGCACACACACACACACATGCCTCCCCCAGGCCCTACTGTCATAAAGGTCCGGTCAAGCACAGGCTATGGTACAAAAATAGTTTATTACAAAAGAAATCCAACCAAAATGCCTAATAATTTACAGAGTCATCAGTGCCTGCCTCCTCTGCTCCCCTCCGCTCGCCCTCCACCTCAGCTGAGGGTGGCAGGGAGCCCCTGTCCCCCGAGAGGGGACTCTCCTACCTCTGCAACAGACCAAGGAGACCCGAATCTGGGTGGAGGTCTTCCAGGGTGTGGCCTGAGGGCAGCTGGGCAGAGCCCTGGGCTGGCTGACAGAGATGAGCCAGGGACCCAGTGCCCACAAGGGGCCCTTGCGTTGTGGCCTGTGCCTGGGTGCCAGTTTTGGTCCTGGAGACCTCCCTGGCGGGAGCTGGGATCCAAGTAAGATCTTCACAGTTTCCAGCAGGGTCACCCCGCCCCCCCGAGCCGCACGCGGGGTGGGGTGTGGGGGTCGTGAGTCCTCCTGAGCCAGAGATCAGCCCCCCTTCCCTCTCAGCTGCCTCCTGGAGCTGGGGCGGGGGGCACTGGCCGGACAGGGCCTCGGAGAACCCCAGGGAAGGGTAGGAAGGCATTGGGAGACGGTGAGGGGAGGAAGAAGTTCTGGGGAGCCATGGGAAATCCAGGGAGGTCCTTGGAGGGAGACTGGGAGGGCGAGGAGGACGGGGAGGTGGAGAGGAGACCTGTGGATGGTGGAAAAAGCCAGAGTCAGCCGGGATCTGGAGAGAAGAGCGGGTGGGGCTGTGGGCCCAGGCTGGGAGGGGACCCCGGAGCTCCTCACCATTGGAGCTGAGACGGCTGCTGCCCTCAGGGGAGGTGGTGGCACTGCGGTCCGGGGAGGGCTCGCGCTGGGACGAGGACGCAGCCCGGGTGGCCTTCCCCCTCAGGATGTCGATGACCTGGGGACCCATGGGGGAGGGAGGTCACCGGGGCTGCCGTGGTTGTCAGAGCCCCTCCTGGCTCAGGGGTCCTGTCCGCAGTGACCCTGGCTAACCTTCAGGTGAGGTCACCCTCCCCAAGATGGATGGGTGGGTGCACACTCACGGAGGCCCGAGCATCCCTGGGGCTCATCCCCGGGACGCACGCCCGGGTGCGCGCACTCACCCGGCGGCTGCGCGCCACCATGAGTGGCGTGTCGTTGTGGCAGTTCTTGAGGCCGCTGTCAGCGCCACTACGGACCAGCGTGCGCACGAGTGGGAGCAGCCCGCGGCCCGACGCCGAGTGCAGGGCCGAGCTGCCTGAGTACATCTGGGCGTTCACGTTGGCGCCGTGCTGCGGGGCGAGGAGGACGTGCGATCAGGAGCGGCGTCCATGGGCCGCACCTGTGCAGGGTCGAGGAGGCTGGGGGCCGGTGCAAACACAGCGAGCAGCGCCGGACTGACCCGAGGAGGGGTCGGAGGGGCACGAGGGAGCAGGGGCGATGGCAGGGCTGGGAGATGTGAAGGCGAGTGGCCTTACGCACCTGCAGCAGCAGCTGCACCATGTTCAGGCTGTTGTTTTCCACAGCGTGGATGAGCGGGGAGCGGCCACTCTTAATGTCCTGCAGCAAGGAAGGGGTGGACGTTGAGGGTCTCCGTGAGCGCGGCTCCCTCGGATGCCGCCAGCTCCGCCCCGCCCGGACACGCGCACCGCTGGCCCTGCCCCACCGCGCAGGCTCACCACCGCGTCGACGTCAGCCCCGCGCTCCAGCAGGAACAGCACGGCTTCGTGGCACTCGGCGTTGACGGCCACGTGCAGGGCTGTGAGCCCTGGGGGAGGCGGGGAGGCGCGGTCAGACCCCGGGCCGGAGGAGTGACTGGGGTAGGCCACCTGCCGGACAGCGCACTAGGTAGGTAGGCAGGTACTCACCGTCATAATTGCGGGCCTCCAGGTCCACCGTGCCGGGCGCGGCGTTGTCCATGAGGGCCCGCAGGCAGGCCGGGCTGCGGTGCTCGCAGGCCAGGTGAGCCGCCGTCTGGCCGTGGCGGTCCAGCGCCATGGGACTGGCACCGGCCAGCACCAGGAGCTGAACCACAGCGGGCAGCGTGGTGATCACTGCTAGGTGGAGCGGGGTCTGGGGGTGGACACAGGCCGTGAGTGACCCCTGTGCTGCCCTGTGGCCCCATGCGCTCTCTCGTTCCTCCCTCTCCTGCGGTGGCCCCCACGGCTCCTGCCTCACCTGGCGCAGGTTGTTGTAAATGTCCAGCTCCCGGCCTCCGTGCAGGAAGAGTTTGATGAGCCGTTGCACGGCTGGCAGGTTGCCCTGCACCACAGCGATGTGGAGAGGCCTGCGGGTAGGTGCAGGAGGGGGCTGTCAGACACCAGGGCTGGCCACCTGTCACCCTGTGCAGCTCTGCCTTCTGGACTCTCACAGCCTACCCCCTTCAGCCCTCTTTGGTCTCACTCTGCTCCTGTCCTCTCCCGGGGTGGTGGTCAGCTTTCACCATCTGGAATTAACCTCAGCTGGCCAAGGTCATGTCCCTGGGTGTGTGTGTGGGGGGTGGGCACAGCTGCCATCTGATGCTATCGGTAACTGCTCAGTACTGACATGGAAGACCTGGTGTTCTGGCCCCACTCTGGGGCCACCCCCCCCCCCCCCCGTCAAGACTCTCTTTTGGGGTGGAGGCATCCCATATTCCAGGGCCTGGCAGGTGAGGACTCAAGTACTGAGGTCCCTGCCACCCTCATGGGAGACTCCTGGGCTCCTGGCTTTGGCCAGTGAACCAACGAGCCAGGATGAAGATGCCGCGCGGAGTGCATGGGGATGGGCCTTGCTGGCTGCGGGGACACCGGTGGGAGTGTGACCAGTATTTCAAGTCACTTTCTCAGCCTGGTCCCACCTTAGATGCCAGGCCCTCTCCCAAACTGTGGAATGTGCACCCAGTCTCCACTAAGATTCCCTTCCCTTAGGGGCGCGGGCTAAATGGGGCCAGAGGAGCAGCAGCACCCTGGGCTGCAGTCCCTCCTAGCAGCCGCTGGGGCAAGGTCACGTGGCCTTTTTTTGGGCACCCTCCCGTCCGCGCGCTTGGCAGCTGACACCTGCCAGGGCGAGATTATCCTGCCGGGCTGTGCGGGGGCGGTGTGTAGGGGGGAGGAGGGCTGGAACAAATCCGGCCAAAGTCAAATAAAATGGAAAAAAAAAAAGGCGAGGGGGCGCCCCTGGGCCGGGGTCTCCGGGAGGGGCCGCCCTGCGTGGGGTGGGGGGCGGGGACGCGGCGGGGTTAAGCGAGGGCAGCGGGAGCGAACGCGATTTCAGAGAAACGGTCCAGGCCCGAGTTCCCATAAAGGCGCGGGCCGCAGGGGGTGGGGCGGGGCCGGAGGAAGTGGGGACGGGAGGGGCGGCCCAGCCCTCGGACTTCCAGTAACAGGTCTGTGGGGCGGAGCTCGGCTTCCTGCTCCCGGGGGAGGGAAGCCGGTCCCTCCGGGGATCTACCTACCCCGGCCGTCCCCGCGCGCCTCCTCCACTTCCAGCCCTGCACGGGGCGGGGGATGGGGCCACACAGAGGTTTCCCCCCTCCTCCTGGGAGGCTGCAGCCTGAGGGGGTCCCCCTCTGGAACTCCGACCCCCCCACACACACACAGGGCTCACACTGCAGCGGGCCCCTTCCCATACCCGGGCATCCCTCTAACTCTTACTTAGGGACAAGGACGTTCCTTGGGCCTTAGCTCTCCAGCTGTTCCCCCTTTTCTTCACCGGCTTGGGGACGCCAGGAATAAGGTGCCCCAGTCTTGTCCCTTTGCGGATTTGCAGGTTACGAGGGGGCGGGGACATCGCATCACCCCTTCACACCCCGTGCGTCCCCAGAGGTTGGTTGTTGGGGACCTGGCGCTTACGGGGGCTGGGGGGCTCGGTTCAGCGTTCCAATGCGGGCGTCTGGGAATTTGAGGCTTTGGATCAAGAGGCCCTGCAGATGGCCTGGCCCTGCCTCCAGTGCTGTCCTCATCCCCCAGCGGAGGTGTGGGAGAGGGAGGGGTGTCGAGGCACACCACAAGCCGTGGGAGCCTCACTTGCAAGCTCCGAGTTGCAGCTCCTCCTGCAGGTCACCCTCCGTCACGCCGCCCCATTAGCCGGTCCACCTGGGCTTCTCTGGGGTGCGTCCCCGCCACCCCCTTCCCCGCGGTGTGAAGTGGGGGGCCGTTCCGGTAAAGCGCGGCCCCAGCGGAAGGGGTTAAGGCCGGAGGGAGTGCCGGCGGCGGAGAAGGGGTGGCTGGCTGCGAGTGACTGACAGCGCGCTGACGTGGGAGGCCGGAGCAGCTGGGCTGCGGTCGCGCGCTGCGGGAAGGGATTTCCCCGAGCAGGCAGCTGAGGCAGAAGTGTTTGCGTTTGGGGAGGGGAGAGGGGGGCGGATGACGGGGGCTGGGGGGAGGGGCAGGAGCTGGGAGCCCGCTGGGCCCCCGGGGGGCCTCAAGCCTATACCGTGCTTTCCCAGAGCACCAACAGCTGGTTGCAGGGGTGTGTGTGTGTGTGTGTGTGTGTGTGTGTGTGTGTGTGTTGGGGGGGCAGGTTTGTGCACAGCAATGCAACCTGCTTCCTTGTGACGCAGGGTACCCCGGCCCCTGCGGTGGCTGGGAGCTGGTTTTTACAGAGGCAGTTCTCAGTCTCAGGGCACTTTCTCCTGCCTGGGTTCACCCAGGTGGCTCACAGCCCCTGGGGGGGCGGGGAGCCGCCTTCCCACGCTGCAGGCCGCAGCAGCAGGCCCCCACCCACTCCGCTGTATGGAGCGCGCCCTATGCTTTGCATTATACGCATGCGCCTAAGCAGGATAGGGGTCCGCCCAGCCCAGCCCAGCTGTGGGTGTGGGGCTGGAGGGGGCCCTCCCCCGCGCTGAGGCCTCGGTCTGTGCAGATACAGGCCCCCACCTGTGGTTTGCAGTCCCCAAACCAGTGTCTACATAGGCGATGTGTACAAAACCAGCTCTTCCTCACGCAAGGTTCCTGTTTTGTATTCTTTTTTAAATAGGTGGGAAACTGAGGCACGGAAGGGGGCACTAGGATGAGCTCGGTCCTGCAGTGTCTGAGCTGAATCCCCAGCGCCAGGCACAGGGCTGAGTCCTCCCCTATCCACCTGCCCAGGAGCAGCAGGGTCTTCACACCTTGGGGGCCTCATCCCCCAGGAGGGATTCTCTAGTGGCTCTGAAACAACGAACTAGACTGGAAGACAAAACATCCCCACCCCCACCCCCAGCTCCTGGGAGCTGAAAGGGTTGCACATTATGCAGTCTCTATTGCAACTTTGTGTCCAGGTTGTACAGTGTGCAAAGTTGGGACAAAGCAACAGCAGTGCAATGGACACCGGCCCATCTCTTTCTAAGACACCAGGGCCCCAGGCCAGGCGCTCCACCCGTGTGTCTAATGTACATAGGAAAACCAATCAGGGAAAGACATTCCCACTTTTGCAGGTGAATTTTTAAAAGAAAGCAGAATTGGAAGAGCCACTGTCCTGAAAACAGTTCCAGGAGGAGGCTGTCTCGGTGCCCATTTTTCAGAGAGGAAAACTGAGGCCTGAGAAAGGAAGGGCCTCAGAGGTCCCACAGCTCCCTGGGAGAACTCACCTCCCCTGTGTGTTGTGCACAGCCGATCCTGCTAACACCCCACCCCACCCCAGGCTCACAAGGGAATGTCACTTACGTGTCTCCATCCTCATCTGCGCGGGTGGCCACAGCGATGTCGGCCGACAGGGGGTGTTCCATGGAGCACATGATGGGATACAGGTGCGTCGGCAGGTTCAGCAGAGGGAACGGGGAGCCCATGGACGCGGTGGGGTATAAGGGCAGTAGAGGTGCTGCACCGAGGGGCGCTGGGGAGTGGGGTGGAGAGAAGGGCTGGGTGAGGCCGAGCTCACTTGCCCTCCGCTGCCTATTCCACTTGTCCATCACCCTGCATCCTTCAGCCTGGGATGACCGCCCTGGCTCACACCCCGCTTTGCTCTCTCCCTCAGCCACTACACCTTCACGGCCACCTGTCTCCTTCGCCTGACTCCCAGCTCCTAACGGGGGGCCCTGTGAGGGCAGGGGGAGTCCAGCTCACAGGCAGGGGTGAGGGAGGCAAGGCTGAATGCCTGCTGTGGGGCACAGTGTGGGGGGTGAGCGAGCGGTGATGCTAGAGGAGGTCTGTTGGGATCAGACTGCTGGAAGAGACCCTTGCAACAATACCTCCACATCTGCCCAGCACACAGATGGGGAAGACTGAGGCCTGGGGTCCCTCCTGGGATGCAGGAGGAGCTGAGATGCAGAGAAGCCCCCTGCTGCACAGCTTGAGACATTCTGGCTGCTCAGATGGGGTGCAAAGTGTACATCTGGGGTCTTTGCACTGAAGAGGTGGGGGTCTGGGCATGCCTATTCCTTGGGGTCAGGCCTTCCATCTGGAGACCCCTGAATGCAGCACTTCAGCTCTGAATCCTGGGGTCCCTGAGTTTCCCAAGTGCCTCTCCACCCCCAAAGCTGCCCGACTTTGGGGTCCCCCTGTCTGGACCTATTCGATCCTAGATCCTAGGGTGCTGGGAACCTCGACTCTGTTCTCCTGAGGCCTGTACTTCCCCACAGCCTGGCCTCCCCAGATTTCTGGCATCTAGGAACTGCTGAGGTCCATCACCTGGGGACCCAGGCCCTACCAACTTGACTGCCTTTGACCCCCCCAAGTCAAGCCACCAGGACCTGATGTTCCAGTCCCAGCACCCAGCTTGCCCTTAGCCCCCTACCTCTGCCTTCTGCACTGCTCAAGCTGCAGCCCCTGACGGACACCCCCAGATCTGTGCCACGGGACTCTGCACCTCCCAACCCCCTGCGAGGCAGCCTTGACCCTCCGCCCCTACGGACGCCCCTTGGTGATCTGTCCACACCCCTGGACTGCATATCCCATTCTGCTGCCCACCGGCCTGCTGGCACCCGTCATCTACTCGGTCCGGCCCTGACCCCGCGGGGACACTCACCGGGGTAGTACAGCGCCTCCGGCCTTGCCAGGCCGTGAGGGGGGCCCGGAGCGACGGCCGCGTCGCAGCAGACACCGCCGCTGCCGCGCAGGGGGTCCGAGGGCGCTGCGGGGCCGGGGGCGCCGCGGGGCGCGACGGGCTCCGGGGAGGGCGCGCGCAGCGGGCGCTTACGCAGAGGCAGCGCGGCGTCGGGGTGCGCGGTGGCCTTGGGCCGAGTGCGCAGGTCCACCGGCCCCTCGTCCATGGCCCCCGCGGGGCATCGGGGCATGGGGCCGCCGGGGACGGCGGCCGAGCTGGCGGCCGGAGCGCGGCTGGGCTCGGCGGCACGGGAGGGTGGTTTCGCCGAGCGCCGGGACTTCCCCTGCCGCCGGCTGAACTGAAGGGACTTTTGTCGGCCGGGGCGGTGCCGGCCACCTCCCCGCCCCCGGCCCCCCCTCCGGGGCCACCCGACCGCCCCAGGGGTTTCCTGGAGCCGCCGCCGCCGCCCCGCCGCCCGGTTCCTCGGCCCGCCCCGCGGTGCCCGGACCTCGGGGTCGGGGTCGGGATCAGCTTGGGTCACTGCAGGCCAATGTCTAATTCCAAGTCTGGGTACCTGGCCGTGTCAGTGTCTCTCGGAGCAACTCCCCCTCCCCCGTCCCTGAGTTCTCCCGGCCTCGCCAGCTCTGTACCCCTGCGACGCTCTCCGCCTCCGCGAGGTGATTCCTTGGAGACCCTGAGGTCGTCAGGTCCTAACTCCCACTTCCTCGCTGGATGACCTGGACCTGGCACTTCCCCTCTCCGGGCTGTTTCCTCCTTAGTGGATGCATGACCTGAGGCAGGGCCTGGCCCCGGGCAGGTGCGGGGCGCGCAGCGGGGGAGGGGACTCTCCCTCTGCCTCTTCCGTGTACCTGGGCAGCTTGGGGTCTAGGGGCGGTGGGAGCGGGGCGTGCACAGACTGGGTGCCGGGGAATCCCAGCTGCCCAGAGACTTGGAGAACTTAAGTGCCCGAGATGGCGTGCGCGCGCGCGCGCGCGTCTGTAAGTGCAAGAGGCACAGACGTGCCAGCCAGCCAGGGTCGAACCACCACGGCCCGGGCTTCGGGGAGGGGGCGAGCAGTGTGACTCTCCTGCTGGGACGTGGGGAACAGGCCTGGCGGGCTGGGGACGTGACTCAGACGGGCCGGAGCTGCTGCGGGGAGGGAGGGAGGAAGACAGGGGCGGGCGTCGTCGCGGTCTCCGCCCCGGGGCGGGGCGCCCGCCGCGCGGGGCTTTCCCGGATCTCCCTGGGGAGGCGAGGCGGAGCCGCCGCTGGGGTTGAGTCCGGGTCATTGAGTCACAGGACGGAGGGGGGAGATCTTGGCAATCCTGCGGAGGCTGCACCCCAGACCTGCCCAGGGGCACGCGGAGGGTCTCCAGGGTCCCCTTCTCTTTGTCTCTGATCCACTGTGCCTCCAGACTCTTGTGCGGTTTCGGGTGTGAGGTTATTGCTCCCCACCCGTGTCTGTGTCCTGGACAGCAGCCCTCCGGGACCCTGGCGGTGGGTGTGGGCCCTAGAACAAGGGCAGGGACTTTGGCCGGCCGCACCCGGGTGGATGGTTAACCCGGGGGGGGGGGTGGCCTGCCTCCCCACCTCTCCCTGCCCTCCTGTCCTCGGATCTCCCTGGGGCCCCTGTCCTGGCAAAGCCTGGAAGAGGGCCCATTAGCAGACTGGGCCCCAATGGGACTTCTGCCCCTCACTTCCTTGAGGCTGGGATGGGGGGAGGGACACACTCAGATGAGTCAGCCCCTCTCTATTTGAAAGGCAGGCAAACTGGTATCTCTAATCAGCTGGGTCACTCCCCAGATGCCCCTAACAGGGCAGGGCCAAAGCCAGGAGCTGGGTCTCCATCTGGGTCTTCCGTGGGGGTGGCTGGGACCCAACTGCCTAAGCTGTCACATGCTGCCTCCTGGGGGTGCACATTAGCAGGAAGCTGGGGAGCTGGGGCAGCTGAAACTCGACCAGGCACTCCGTTCTGTGGTGCTGGCGTCCCAGGCAGCTAAGGCTACTGCACTGGCTGCTGGCCGCCATTCTGCGACAAGACCCAGTTTATGATTCTACAGAATGGGGACAGTGCCAACCCCTGCCTGCCAGCACTGTGGGGCTGCAGCAGGGGACGAGGTGAAGAAAGGGGCTGGAGGCTGGGTGCTGTTTGCCCTCCCCACATAGCCCTCCCCCTGGGCAGCAGGTGTGGGGATTGGACCCAGGCCGGACTAGAGGATGGGGGTGTCCATGTTTGGTCCCGGTGGGGTGAGGGATATTTGACAGGCTGGGGGCAGGACCCCAAGTCTTTAGGATGCATAAGAGATCAAAGGGTCTGAGAGTGGAGGACCTGCAAGAACAAGACAGGTATGAGAAAAGCAGGTAGTTCAGGGGGTGGGAAGAGGGTGTGAGAGAGGAGGTGAGGGTGTGAGTGGGGGAGAGGGTGTGAGTTGGGGGGAGGGCCTGAGGGAGGGGTGAGGCTGTGAGAGAGGGGGAAGGGTCTGAGGGAGGGGAGGGGGCCTGTGGAGCATGATCTGAGGAAGTCAGAAGCGCTGAGTGAGGAGAAGCAGCTCTGTCAGGGGAGGAGTGAGTTGGGGCGCAGGGAAGAGAGAGGTCTGAGGGTGGTGGTTGGCCACGGCAGGCCGGGGATGAGGGAGTATGAGGAAGGCCACTCTGAGAGGAGGGGAGTGAGGCCTCCTGGGGAAGCTGCGGGGACCAGGGCAGGGGAGGGGAGGGGAGGGCGCTGGCACAGCCCCGCCCTGCAGCTGTCTCCAATTTCCCAGAATCTTGTGCCTTTCAGGAAAGTCCCGGCTCCCGCAGCAGACTCCCTCCTGTGTCGGGAACGGGAGGATGCGGAACCAGGATGCCCCCCTCCTCCCCCCTGCTCCTGGCGCCCCAGGCGGGGAGGACCAGGGTCTCCCCTCTCTGGGTCTGGAGCTCTGGGGGCCCCCCAGAGGCAGGGGCAGCCCCTGGATGAGTCCCAGAAACTTCCCAGAGAAGGCCCGGAAGTCCTGCTTGGTGTCTAACCATGCTCCTCACACAGGCCTCCCTGCCCAAAGCTGCTGGGGCTCCAGGAGGAAGGACCCCACATTGTACCTGTTAGAGGCCCTGAAGAGGGGGTGAAGTCTGGGCTGGGGAGCTGTGGGCCTTCATTCCCCCTTCTGAGAGAAGTGGTCAGGGCTGGTCAGGCCCCGACCTCCCCTTTGAATGCCATCCTGGTGGAGTGGGAGTCTCTTGACCTGGAGACTCAGTTTGCTCATCTATAGAATGGTCCCAAGCAGTGGATCTGGGCTGCAGAAAGTGCCCCGTGCAATGAGCCTGGATGGTTAATAGTCCTACTTATTATTAATGATGCTACCATGATGATTGCAGTCAACATGTGTTTTCAACAACAACAAGGAGGGAAAATAGGATGGGACACCTCGGGCTTTGGGGCTTTGGGCTCTGTTGCGTGGTGGTGGTTTGGCCCTGTCGGATTACTGATCAGAGTAAGGGAGGCCAGCTTGGCGAGTGAACGAGTGAGCGGGTGAGGTCTCCTTATCTCCACACTGCCTGCTGTAACCCTTCCTTACCCTGTGCACTGGGCCAGGGCTTCCTTAGTAAACCCACAGCTGAGGGGCAGGTGTTTGATGTGAGAGGTTAAACAGCCACTTGAGGTCTGGTGCTGCCCTGGGACCTTGCGCCCCTGTGGGACACCCCAAAGAAACTCCTGGCTCCTGGCTTCAGATCGGCTCTGCTCTAGCCATCACAGCCATCTGGGGAGTGAACCAGTGGATGGAAGATCTTCCTTTCTGTGGATCTGCCTTCTCAAGGAAAATAAATCAATCTTAAGAAAAAAAAAAGTTTCAGAGGCCACGTATCAGAGTTCTTCATCCCTCAGTGCCAGGCACGGCTGCACCAGGAGCCCCAACACTCGAGCCCCCATCCTCTTGCTTCCCAAATGCCTTAGCTGGAAGCTAGACCGGAAGTGGGGCAGCCAGGGTTCAAACTGTGCTCCGACATGGGATGTGAGTGTCTTAGGAGTGGCAGCTTAGCTCACTATGCCACAGTGCCCACTTCTCAGGTGGCCAAGGAGCCTCATCAGGGCTCTAAGCCCTTGGGCCAAGCTCCCCTGCTTTCCCAGGGCAGGGGAGGGGAGGGGAGTGCATTAGCAGAGAGCTGGAGCAGAAGTGGAGCAGCTGGGACTCAGGCCAGCACCCATGACGGGATTCCAGCACTCAGAAAGCGGAGGATGAGCCAGTGGAGCGATTGCGCTCTGAAACATCTTTTCTAAAAAGCACCACTTGAGATGCCCAGACCCTGGGTCTCACAGCCTGGGATTCCAGTTCCAGGATCCTGCTAACGCGCACTCTGGGGAGGACTCCCGTGGGGTGGGATGACAGGGGATCTGGAGTGTGTTCCAGGCTCTTGCCTTCAGCTGGTCAGCAGCTGGGGCAGCTGCAGGCATTTGGCGAGAGAGCCGTCAGAGGGGCGTCTGTGGGAGTCCCATGGGTGCTGCAGATGGGGTTGTGACTCACAGGAGGGTTCCAGGAGAAGTCGGGAAGAGCAGGTGAGCTCCGCCCTGCAGACATTGAGCCTGGCAGGGAGGGCTGTCTGGCTCTGGGCTGGAAGTCCACGTGGCCACCACCTGTGTCCCCTCTTTACTCCCTCCCTCCTCCCCCCTCCCGCCATCCCAGTGGGGTGAACACAGGCCAGCTTTCTGGAGCAGGGCCTGGGCCTGGCCTCTGGGTCCCTCCCCACCCTGGGGCCTTGGCAGGGGCTGGAGCCCCAGGCACGGAGCAGGCTGGGCCCACATGGGCCCCGGGCCAAGACTTACCCTTCTGCTTTTTCCCTGTGTCCCTGCTGACTCAGAGGTTGCGACATAGACATCCTCTAGCACACACGGGCCTGGGGAGACCCACACTCTCCTCCTCTCCTCCTTCCCTCACTCCCCAGCCAGCCCACCACCGCCTTGATCAGAACAGCAGCAGCCTCTGTCCTGGGTGCAGGTGGACGGCTGGGCAGGCCCATCCTGGCCTCGGTGGCCCCACCTGTTCCTGGGACCCTGGCTTGTACACCAGCTCTCTGGCTTTGCAGCTGTGGACCCGGCGCCGGTTGCATTGATCCTCGTCTGGGTCCTAGACTTCCTACCTATAAAACAGGAGGCCCGAGCAGCTGCTCAGGGCTACTCTGAGTCAGACGGGTTAGCAAGTACCGGCCTGGCCTGGCACGGTCGCTGTTGTTAATGGACTATAGGAACCGGGACCCTATGAGGACAGCTCAGACCTGGTTCCCAGAAGGGATGTAAGAGCAGGGTTGTCCAGGGGTTAGGTCACCGCTTGGGACACCTGCGCATGCACGTGCCGGGAAGCGATGGCTCAAGTGCTTGGGGCCCTGCCATCCCCATGGGGGAGACCCCCGGATGGAGCTGCAAGAGCCCAGTGTCTCCCAGCACTAGCTCTTGTGGACACTGGGAGAACGAACTAGCAGGTGGAAACTCTCTGACCTTGGAATGAAATGAACATTTGTATTAGAAAGCGAGGACGTGGGGGCCCACAATAGCCTCCTAAGTAGTTCTGTTGCCGTCCACCTCAGCTGGCCAGCTGGGAGCATTTCTGTCCACTGTGAAGCAGAAGAGGGCTGGGTTGGCATCATCCTGCCTGGAGGCTTGGCCCCTGTTGGAAGGCGTCTGAGCTGCAGAGGGGACCAGTATGGGGACAGGCTGAGTGTGAGCATGGGTGAGCTGGCTCTCCCCGGGCCTCAGTTTCCCCTGTGAGTCAGCAGGATGACAAAGAGAGAGGCGGGCGGGATGCTGAGTCAGCAGGCGCTGGGCACCACCAGCCTCATGCTCTGGCGAGGACAGGGGGCCCCTGGGGTGGTTGGGTGGGCAGGCAGCAGTGTGGCCTCTGAACCTCATCTGGAATGTGGGGATGGACTCCTCTTCCCCAGGGCAGGGCAGGGCAGGGCAGGGCACGGCCAAGGCCAGGTGCGGAAAGCCCCTGTGAGCCTGGCACGCTAGGGCCAGCTCGTGCCCAGGTGAGAGGTGAGCAGGGAGCTTGCAGGGTGGGCCCAGCAGGGCACGGGAGGCTCTGGTCCCGGGCTGACCCACAGGTTGAAGTCACAGGGGGTGGGGGGCTCTCCTGCACAAGTTCCCTGCCTCTGGGGTTCTCAGAGAGCAGCTAGGAGGCAGGAGCTCTCAAGGCTCCACCAAGCCTGGGGAAGGCCTTCAGCCTTGGAGTCCCCCGTGGAGTATCAGTTCTTTATGTTCTTTGTCTTCCTCTGTGAGGCCTCAGAATTCCTGGGAGTGAAAATGCAGTAAGCCCCCATCCTCGCGGGCTGGAGTCCTGGCTGTTCCACTTCCAATCCAGCTTCCTGCTATTGCACCTGGGAAAGCACCAGAAAATGGTCTGAGTGCTTGGGCCCCTGCGTTCACGTGAGAGGCCTAAATGAAGTTCCTGGCTTCTGGCTTTGGCCGTTGGGGCCATTTGGGGTGTGAACCAGTGGATAGAAGATCTCTTTCTGTGGGCCTGCCTTTTGAATACATACATGTATTTTTTTAAAGATTTATTTATTTTTATTGCAAAGTCAGATACATACAGAGAGGAGGAGAGACAGAAATATCCTCCGTCCGATGATTCACTCACTCTCCAAGTGACCACAACGGCTGGTGCTACACCAACCCGAAGCCAGGAGCCCAAATCCTCTTCTGGGTCTCCCACGCAAGTGCAGGGTCCCAAGGCCCTGGGCCATCCTCGACTGCTTTCCCAGGCCACAAGCAGGGAGCTGGATGGGAAGTGGAGCTGCCGGGATTAGAACTGGTGCCCATATGGGATCCTGGTGTGTGCAAAGTGAGGACTTTAGCCGCTAGGCTACTGTACTGGGCCCGGGAGCTTACTGTTTGGGCCACATACACACCCCGCTGCCTAAGTGGGGGCAGTCTCCCTTAACAGCCTGGAGCACCCTCCTGCAGGGCTGAAACTCAGAGCACACATCCTAAAGGGACAGTACCTTTCCTGAAACGGCCAGCTCGTCCCTGTCCCCGCAGGTCACAGCCTCCGCTGGCTGAGGCCACAACCCCCTGCTCAGCCACCAGGCCCTAAAAATACAGGTACAAAAGCCCCTCAGGCTCTTGGGAAAGCTGAAGTCACCCCAGGCCCTTCCTCATTCACATTGAGGCCACCACAAGCTCATCTTCTCTGTCCCCACTTGGGGCTGCCTCCCCCACCCAGCCCCCGCTGGTTCTGGTGATGCACTCCCACGGTACAGGGGTGGGGGTGTCAGGGAGCCCGCTGGCCCAGAGCAGAGGAGCAGCCCCTGGGCCAGAGCAGCAGGGGCTGGCCGTGCTGGGTCGTGGTCTCCTCCACGCAGGCGCAGCATCCCCTGGCTCTGCGTTTGTCACTTCAGCCCGTTGTGGTCATGCAGACTCACTTAGCACGCTTGCTCAGCTTCTGGGAAAGTCAGATCGTATTGGGTGTTTCAGATCCCAAATTCTCTTTTTGTGGGTTCCCGCTGCGCCCGCAGCCCCGTGTCACTCCCACCCCTCCCTCCCCCTCCCGGTGCTGCCAGATCCTCCAAGGAACAGAGTACATCTCCTGGTCCCGGGATTGGGGCGGGGGGCATGGTGGGTTCCACCGTCCCTGGGCACCCCTGTGTCCCGGATGGGAGTACCTGTGGCTTGGCACTCGGACCCAGCCTCCTGCCTCTGTGCCCGGTGGCAGCAGATGGTGCACCAAGAACCCTGGGCCCTGCTGCCCCCATGGCAGACCCGGATGGAGCTGCCGCATCCTGACTTGGACCTTGATGTAGCGCTGGCTGTTGTGGCCATTTGGGGGAGCAAACCAGCAGATGGAAGATTCTCTGTCTTTCTGCCTTGGAAATAAATCATATAAAGATGCTGTGCAAATTAGGAAGTGTGATATGGAGATGTGCAGACCATGACAGTACTGTGTCCGGTTTCTCCAGTTGCAAAGAGAACTTGGCTTCACCAACTCTCGCCACCTCGTCAAAGTCCTTCTAGCCACTCTATTTTCACTGGAAAGGCAGATCCACAGACAGCAGGAGACAGAAAGATCTTCCACCTGCTGGTTCACTCCCCAAATGGCCACAACAGTTAGAGCCAGGAGCCAGGAGCCTCTTCTGGGTCTCCCACGTGAGTGCAGGATCCCAAGGCTTTGGGCCGTCCTCCACTGCTTTCCTAGGCCACAGGAAGGGAGCGGATGGAGAGTGGAGCAGCTGGGACATGAACCAAAACTCATATGGGTTACTGGCACCGCAAGGTGGAGAATTAGCCTGTTGAGCCATCGCACCCCGACTTTCCAGACACTTTCTAGTCCCTCCCCATCCCTCAGTAACCCTGATCTTGATGGGCGTACATTTTCTGTGAGAGGAATCTTGACTCTGGCTCCTTGGCGTCTGTGTTGTGTCTGTGAGTGTCTCCAGGTTCTTGATTCTTCTGGTGTTTGCTCTGTTTTTTCATTATTAATTACATTGCATTATGTGACACAGTTTTATAGGTACTGGGATTCCTCCCACCCCTCCCCAAACCCTCTCCCCATGGTGGATTCCTCCACCTTGTTGCATAACCACAGTTCAAGTTCAGTTGGGATTCCCTCATTGCAAGCATATACCAAGCATAGAGCCCAGCATCTTATTGTCCAGATAAGTTCAACGGCTTGTTGGAGAGACCGTCTCTGGTCTGAAGCTAGAGCCGTCAGAGTATCATCCCAATCAATTAAAAGCCCCAACATAACATCAGCAACAATTTATAACGTTATGGAGTTAATTGATATAGTATTGAGTAACCAATATGTTAAAAAAAAATGTTTGCTCTATTTTTGTTGCTGTATACTGTTCCCTTGCTTGGACATTATCACAGTTGGTTTTTAAAAAAAAAAGAGAGAGAGAACACAACAAAACCGTTAAAACACAGAAACACAGGAAGAGAGGAAGAACCAGCCTCCCATGAGCCAGCCCTTTGGCCTGGGGCCCGTGGGTGGGTGATGCCTGGGGCCCGTGGGTGGGTGATGCCTGGGGCCCGTGGGTGGGTGATGCCTGGGGCCCGTGGGTGGGTGATGCCTGGGGCCCGTGAACTGGTTTGCATTTTTTTCTACATTCTCCAAGAATGTTGGGATCTCTGGGTCTCTGGCTGTGGGAGTAAGGCCTGACAGTGCCCCACAGCATGGGGGCCAATTTTCGTTGCCAAACTCCAGTGTCTATTGAGGTTGGCTTGCCCCATGTCCTTGCTGGATCTGGGCCCAGCAGGCTTTTGCCTCTGTGTGTGTGAGAGTGTGAGTGTGTGGCCCGTGGTAGCTCATGGACATTTCCTGGGTCCCTCTTGCGCCTGAACACTGTTTCTTGTATCCATCATTTGAATTCAAGTGTAGGAGACTTTTGAAGGACCAAGCAATCTAGAACCCCAAGATCTTATTATTTTTTTAAATTTATTTATTTAACTTGGAAATCAGAACTACAGAGAAAGATCTTCCATGTGCTGGTTCACTTCCCAAATGGCTGCAATGGCCAGAGCTGAGCTGATCCAAAGCCAGGGTCTCCCACGTGGGTGTAGGGGGTCTAAGGGCTTGGGCCATCTTCTGCTTTCCCAGGCCACAAGGAGGGAGCTGGATGGGAAGTGGGGCACCTGTGGCATAAAACAGCTTACTTATTTGATGTCAGCAATACCAGGGGGAGGCTTAACCTACTATGCCATAATGCTGGCACCCTGGAACCCCAGATTCTTAGGGGCAAAGCATTTAAGCATTCTGGAGTCAGTGTGCTTCCATCTCCTAAAGCGTGCAGTGAGGGGCAGGGAATTCCAGCTCATAAGGTGGCTGATGTTGCTTTTAATTATTTATGTTTACTTGTGAAGCAGAGAGGAGAGACACCACACCATCTCCACCCCATCTGCTTCTGATCTCCCTGGAGGGTGGTAAGGACCGGACCACTTGAACTGTCACTGCCGCCTCCCAGGGCGTGCACTCTCGGGGAGCCGTAGCTGGGCTTGAACCCCAAGACCAAGATGGGATGCAGGTTTTGGTTCGGGGGCCTTAAGCACAGTGCCCACCATCCGCCGGGGGTCCATGTGATGACTGGGTGCCCAGAACACAGGCTGGGGTGGGATACTCTCAGTGGGTGTGGGTCTCCTGTCCACCACCGCTGGGATCTGTTTGTTCCCTCTCTGTGAAGGGAGTGGAGGCACAGCCGGGGTTTCTGAATGAAGGGATCCCCCAAAGACTCCTGGCCTACTGGAGCAGGAGCTGAAGGAGTGGGATCTGAGGAGCTGAGAAGCATGAGCTCAGAGCCCTGGAGAGGAGAGAGGGACAGAGATACAGGCCAGCCCCACAGACTCCCCCTGCCCGCTTAGCGGAGCAAGTGGGCTCTGCTGGCCAGGGGCCTGGGCCTCGCAGCCCAGCCTGCGTCCCCACCCCTCAACCCGCATCTCCTCTGCTCTGCCCTCTGCATTCCAAGTCTCCACGTGGCCCTGGCCTCCCAGCTCCCCAGCCTCCCCCTTCCTTGGCCTCCCAGCTTCCCAGCCTCCGCCCTCCCTGCACACATGGTTGGGACTGGCAGTGTGTGTAGGAGAAAGTCCAGGCTGCGGCACCAGGCACCACCTCCCTCCTGCCTTATCTCCCGGCACGGTCCCCAGCCTCCCAGCCAGGCCCCGCCCCCTGTTCTCTTTGCTTACACACACCCATTTTCTCAACCTCAGAAAGCGCTTCCTTTCCTTGGAGATGCAGGGAACCTGAAACTGTTGGCGCCTAAGGCCTCCCCTCCCGAAAGCCCTTCCTGATTTCTCCTCCCAGGCTGGGCCAGGAGATCACCTTCACCCCGCCCCCCATTCCTGGATGCCAGCTGTCACCATTTTGGGTGGTAATATCTGACAACAGGATGGTGGCCCTGTAAGTGAGCCTGAGGTTATCCGTTGCCCCCAACAGTGGAGCCCTGAGACCCTGCTGTCCTTACTCTTAAAGATGTATTTATTTATTTATATTGGAAAGGCTGAGAAGGAGAGACAGAAAGAAAGGTCTTCCATCCACCGGTTCACTCCCCAAATGGCCACGACGGCCAGGCCAAGAGCCTCTTCCCCAGGTTTCCCCACCTGCTGCCCAGGGTGCCCATTAGCAGGAAGCTGGACTCAGGAGCTAAGGCGGGACTCGAACCCAGGCTCTCGCGACATCCCAAGTAGCAGTGGCTTTCACGCTGTGCCAAGTCGCCTGCCCCGGGTCTGTCTTCTGCTTCTAGATTTTGACTTTGGCTGAATGACTTGGGGGGTTGTACAGCAGTGAGAGTCATTGCTTTTCTGTGTGAGGTTCTGTGGGCTACAGCTGTGCCCTCCTGGGTCCTCTGGCCCACTGCCCGCACCCACTGATGTGTCCTCTGTTACCATGGCTTGCACCCACACATCCAGTGTGGGTCCTGCCTCTGCTTCTGCGCCCACTCCCTGGGTAGCAGCAAATGCTGGCTGGGGTACCCCATGTGTGACAGACCGGGGTCTGATAGTCCCGGAGCCTGTGCCAGCCTCCAGAAATAGGCCCTCCAGATCCAAACCGAGCTGGGGCCTGCTCATCCTGCCTGGCGGGTCCCCCGTGACAGTCCCCAGTGGTGCAGTGTCCATCCAGCTGCTGGCTGTTAGGTTCGGCACTGCTGTACTCCTGGACACACAGAGTTCTTCAGATTGGATTTCATTTCTTGCTTAGGAACCGAGCCGTGGGCTCCTGCAGGCAGTTGGGCACTGCTCCAGCTCGCGTGGCTGGCAGCAGAGCCTGGGGCAGCTGGAGTGGCCAGCGATGAAGTAAAGCCAAGAACTTCACCTTGGGGAAGGCCACAGCTCTCCGAGAGACCATTGGCCTGCACACTGCTGTTTAAACAAGAAAGAGAAGTGGGACTTGGACCTGCTGCTGCTGTGCCTGGTGTCCAGCCCGGGAGAGGGGAGAACATGAGGCTTTAACCCCTTGGGGCCCAGGCTGCGCAGCGGCCACCCGCCTTGTCATTTTACAAGTGCAGAGCATAACTCTGGCGTAGGACACGATGGGTAGCTGGGGATGGAGCACAGAGTAGGGGCTGGGCACTGTTTTTTTTGGGGGGCGGGGAGCACTGTTTTTTTTTAAGAGTATTTATATGAAAGGCAGGGCAGCAATACACACACACACACACATACACACACACTTCCATCTTCTGGTTCACATCCCAGATGGCCACAGTGGCCAGGGATGGACCAGGAACAGGTCAAAGCCATGAGTTTTTGCTGGGTCTCCCCTGTAGGTCCCAAGGACTTGAGCCATCCGCTGCTGCTTTCCGAGGTGCATTAGCTGGGAACTGGATGGGAAGTGGAGCACCCGGGACTGCAACCGGTATCCCTATGGGTCGTCGGTGTGGCAGTTATTGCCTTAGCCTGATGTGCCACAGTGCCAACCCCTGGATAGGCAATTTTTCACCGCTACTTTGTACTTCAAAACTCATTATGTACCTAGTTATGAGGCAGAGTGAATGGGGTGGAGAAAGCCCAGCATTTCCCAGATGCCCACAGTGGCCAGGCCAAAGGTGGGAACTCAGTCCTGGGCTCCCAGGACACTAGCGGGGAACCCAGGTCCTTGAGCCGTCTCCTGCTGCCTCAGGGTGCAGGTGAGCAGGAAGCCGCGGGTGGGGAGCAGAGTTGGCAGCTGGGTAAGGGGTGCAGGCGGCCTGAACACCAAGCCAGATGCCCGCCCCCACATGGGGCAAACAGCTGCTGTGTGCTCCTTGTGCCAACAGGTGTTTCAGCCCTTGCCCGGGAGCAGCTTGGACAAGGCGTGGGCGGTTGACCGAGTCAAGGTCCTGTTTTGGGTGAGAGAGGGGCCTGCAGGCACAGAGAGCCGTTCTGCTGTCAGGTAAGTGCTGAAGAACGCCGGGGCCAGGGTGGAGAGTGGAGGCTGTTGTGTCAACCTGAGGCCAAAGAAGTTTGGCTAAAGGGTGATGATGTGTGGGAGTGAGGCTTTGAGGAAGTAAGGGGATGGTCTGTGTGCGTTTGTGGGGAAGGATGGAGTGTTCTAGGCCTGAAGTGCAAAGGCCCTGGGGGCCCAGAGTCTGGTGTCAGCCCAGGAAAGGGGAGAGAAGGGGCTTTAACCCCTTGGGGCCCGGGCTGCGCAGCAGCCACCCACCTCGTCATCTTACAAGTGTGGAGTATAACTCTTGGATAAGACACAAGGGGTTGCTGGAGGCCAATGGGGCTGGAAACAGATCAGCAAAGGGAAGGGCGGAGGTGCTGGGATAAGGGGGACAGGTGGCAAGTGGTGTCTTGGGGGCCATTGCGGGAATGCCAGCCCCTCCCTGCAGGGGGCCCTTGGTGTCCTCAGGGATGGATCTAGGACCCCCAGGGACAGTGAGCTCTTGCCTCCTTGGAGGCCTGACCCCTAGGTCAAGGCCAGGGAGACACGGACAAGACTAAGGCCTGCCTGGGTTGGGGACGGTTGTGAGCTGCGTGTCCATGGTGTGGATCAGTGGATGGACTCAGAACATGGGGCTGGAGGAGGCTGGTAGCCTGTGGGGCAGACAGGAGCCATGGAGGGTTGTGGGCAGCCTGGGGACAGGACCTGACTTGGGGCTTGTGGCTTCTGGCTCTGTGTGGGGAACAGCGGGGTGGGCAAGGCTTGGAACCTGTGGAGGAGGCCATGCGGTGGTCCTGGGTGCGGGTGACAGTGGCCACAGGTGTTCCCAGTTCCCAGGTGGAGAGGGTGCCCAGCACAGCAGGGGACAGAAGCCCCATTCCAGGGCACCCCGCCACTGCCCGCCCTGGAGGCCTCCCTGCCAGGGAAGTTGAGGTTGGAAGAGGCGGTGAAGTGCCAGGTCCAGAGAAGGCACGGCCCCCACCCCCATCTCCCTCCGTGAAGACAGGACATGGCATTGCCTCTTCCCACCTCTAAGGCGTCCCCAGGCGGGCCTCCGGGCCTCCTTTCCTCTCTCCCCATCCGCCTGGAGCCCAGGCCCCCTGCGTGCCCTAGACTTTAACCCCTGACCCCTGGTGGCGCCGGGAAGGGCAGGAGGCCTGAACAGAGGGCCTCGGGAAGAATTCCCCTGCTCTGCGTGCCAGGGGAGTTACCAGGGCAGGGCTGGGGGCAGGTGCAGAGGAAGAGGCCGAGGGGGAGGGGACGAGGGAGGGGAGGCCTCTGTGGTGGTGCCTGCTGCCTCAGTTTCTCCCCCCCCACCCCCGTACAAGGGGTGTGGTTTCTTCCTGGGGATGTTGTTGGAAGGACCCTGTGTGTGTGTGTGTTGATGGGGGAAGCACTCCCAATCTAATGGAGGACATGAGGTACCCCAGCTCGTGGGAGAGATGGGCCAGCAAGTCCAATGGTCTGTTGGGGTGGTGGTGAGGGTTTGGATTTGTGGGAGGGTGAGTTTCTGTTCAGAGGGAGGAGAGATGTCTCTGAGGGGTGAACGTATCATGGATGAGGGAGCCGCTCAAACTGAGGAGGCTGGGCAGAGAGCCTGCTAGGCTGATGAGGGAGGTAGTGTTTCCCCTGTTCGGGGTCAGGGGAGAGTGTGAGGGTGCACACTTGCTACAGCTCAGGCCGCTGGGCCCTGGGAAAGCCAGCAAGCACCCCAACTCCACTGGCCAGACCCCTGCTGGTGAGGGACACCCTGACCGGTGGGGCACTGGCGTCACCTAGTGGTAACCAGGGTGGGGAAGCCGAGGTCCAGTCTCTCTCCCCTGTTCTGGATCCTTCTGCAGCTCCCCAGAGTCCTCCAGGGGCAGTGAGGTCCAAGCCGGCCTCTCTCTGGCTGCCCTCGCGTTTGCTGGACCATAAGCAGATGCCCAACAGTGATTGTGTGCTCCGGGGAACGTTCGTGGCGTTAATGCATGCATGCCTGCCGGCCAGGTTAGAATCCACCAAGGAGGCCTGGGGACAGCGTGTCCCCGTGAGGGACACGGTCGGGTACCAAAACCCTCAGGTTCCCTGCTAACCCCAGGACCATCTTCAAACCATTTGTGAAAAATGCATATTTTGAGATGAACGGCTTTACTTTTTTTTTCTCTCTCACCGAGTTTATCTTTTTGTTCCGTTGTGTATGGTTGGCTGGTTAGAGGTGCACTTGTACTGTCCCCTCTTCTGAATATTGTTGTCTGTGTCGGAGGAGCTGTGTCTTCAGGAAGTCCTCCGAGATCACACCAGCGGGGTCAGATGCCCATCAGCACTCCACAGCAGGTGCCCTCACCCATCTCAGCCCTGACCAGCGCCAGCCGTGCCTCTGTGGGCACTGCTCAGCCTCCCCACTGGGCCCAGAAGGATAGGGTCAGTTCTGTTTTTTTGCCTTCTCCTCTGAGCTTTGTCTGTTAAATTTTGCTTAATTTCAGAGGCCTAGAGAGAGGCATCCCTGCTGCTGATTCATTCCCCAAGCGCTTGCAACCTCCAGGGCTGGGCCAGGTGGAAGCTGGGAGCTGGGCCCTCCATCCAGGGCTCACACAGACTCTACCCACCCCTGCCAATGGGCTGTGTTCACGAGCAGGAAGCTGGAGTTGGGAGTGGAGCTGGGACTCGAACCCTGACGCTCTAATAAGAACTGCAGGTGTCTCAGCTGCTGGCCCCAGGGTCTGGGTTGCAATTCTCTCCCCGCTGGGGAAGGGGGAACATGAATGCCCCATGGAGTCCCTGTGCTCTCAGGAAACAAGTGGAAGACTTTAGGGCTATAGTGGTGTGCAGTGGCCGGGGGTGGAGATGGGGAGACGAGGGGAGCCAGATCCCCACGGCCTGAGCTGACCGCCTGCCGGGTGACCGGAGGTGACCCAACAGAGCAGGCCCAACGCCCCATGGTGCCGGGACCTTGAGAAGGCCCCTTGCCCGGGGCTTCCCAGGCTGGGAGGGTCTGGGGAAGAGGTGTCTGTCGGGTTAGGGGAAAACCAGCCTTCCCTGCCCATTGTGAAGTGGATGGTGGTGGTGGCTGGGGTGGGGTGACGGACGGGGGTGGGGTGGGGGTGGGAGGACACAGGCCAGGCGGCTCCTGTGCGCCCAGGAGGAAGTTGGGGCTAGGATGAAGCCCCACAAAGTGAGTGCCAAACCACAGCCCGCAGCTGGCCGCCGCTTCCCTCGGGCTCTGGGCTCTGGGCCAGGCTGATGCTGCTCCGGCCCTGGTGAGCGAGGTCGCCTCCCCTCCAGCGTCCAGCCCCTGTGCCTGCCCCAGCCCCAACTGTCCTGCCAGGCCCAGCACCCCACCCAGCCTCTGCACAGAATGCCCTGTGCACCCACCTGCCTTGGGGTGGGAGGGGGAACAACAAACCAAAGTCGTCCCAGCCCCTCAGGATCCCAGCACGCGTGGGCTTGAAATGGCCTCCTGCCTTCACACACGCCATGCCTTCCCTTGGTGGGGAGCTCGGCCTGACCACCTCTGTTGCTGGGTCAGAACCTTGGCACCCATGGGCAGCAGCTGGGTTGGTGGAGGGAGACCCTGGGCAGAGGGACAGGGCATGGGCTTGCGAGGCCTGGGCAGGCCCTGTGTGTAGTCACGAGGGGCCTAACGGGGGGGAGACCCGGGGAGACCTGGTGGCCACGGGGACCTGGCTTGCTGGCACGCAGGCCTGAGGTGGGACAAACCCAAGGTGCTTAACGTGGCTCCTGTGCAGAGTTGACATGCAATTGTGGAAAGTAGTCCTACTTTTTTTTTTTTTTTTTTTTTAAGGCATAGTGATGGGGAATAGAGAAAGAGAATTATATTCTATCCACTGGTTCACTCCCCAAATGCCCAGAGTAACCAGGACTGAGCCAGGTCAAAGCCAGGAATCCAGAACTCCGTCTGTGTCTCCCACATGAGTACAGGGTCCCAAGGCTTTGGGCTGTCCTCCACTGCTTTCCCAGGCCACAAGCAGGGAGCTGGAGGGGAAGTGGAGCAGCCGGGGCTCAAGCTGGGTTCTAACCTGCTACACCAAGAAATTCTCTTCTTACAGCTCAGAAACTGGGACGCTGGTTGGCAGGGAGAGCACAGTTAACCCTCAGGACCTCCCGAGTCCTGTCTCTAAGGCCACGGTGAAGTTATGCAACCACGCAGGACATCCTCACAGTGGGGGAAGAAAGCCTGTAGGAGTTGTAGAGGGGCTGGGAAGGGAGGCATTGGGGGCTTCACTCCCGGGCCTGGAGGGGTTGCCATGTCACAGTGCACTCTGGGGACATGGGGTAGGGGTCTCCTGTGGCTGGGCTGGGGCCTCTGGACCCTAGCAGTCCTGTGAAACTTGGAAGACACCGTGCCTGACCAACACCTGATGCTCAGTAGCCACTTGGCACGTGAACCAATGCATGGGTGGGTGAGCGAATGAGTGAGCTGAGCCTAGCCCTGGCTACCCCGGGGACATTCAGGGAGTGAACCATCTCTCTTTTTCTCTGTCGCTCTGGTTTCCAAGGAAGTGAAAGTAACCAAGAAGCATTACCAGAAGAGAACCCGTGCATGGCTTCACACACACTTTTTTGCATTTTTCCACAAGCTTTGTGCAGTTCCCTGTTACAGGGGCCGTGTTTTGGTACCTGCAGGCCCGTGGAGCATCACGGCTATTGCGGTTCACGGAGACCCACGGTGTGCCCAGCACCTGCTGTGTAGTGAGCAGGTGCAGCCCCGTGGTGTGGTGGGGGAGTGAGTAAGAGCTGCAGAATGGAGACGTGTGTGTGTGTGTGTGTGTGTGTGTGTGTGTGTAGCAAGAGGGATGCAGTGACAACAGAGATCACCCGGAGGGCTCCTGGGGCAGCAGCATTTTAGCAGAGCCCTGGCTGAAGTGAGGCAGGTTTGGGGGAACTCTGAGGAAGGAGGAGACGCTTGAGTGGTTGGTTCTGGTTCCAGCCGGGGTGGCTACAGTGGAGTCTGTGAGAAGAAAGAGGCTGGGGGCTGCGCGGGCCTTCAGCCAGGCTCAGGGCTCCAGACCCCAGGGGGTGGCGTCTGCAGCCAGGGCTGCTGGGGGGACCCGTGGCTCAGAGCACCTGTAAGATCCCAGGCTGGGCAGCTGTCCCCTCCTCCCGCCACCCCTGCTGGGGCTGGCCGTGGTACCCCGATGCCAAGCAACCTTCCTCTCATCTTCTCTCCCTTTTCCTTCCCCGACCCCCCTGCTCTTTCCTCTTCCCATCCCCTCCTCCTCCCCCTCCCCCCACTGGCTCTGGTCCATCCATTCCCGTCCACCCAGCAAAACAGGGCAGCCTTCCTTCCTCTGCTTGGCTTGGCGGGGCTCCAGCCACGGCCTGGGTCATTGTGTGTTGCTACCTCAAGGTCACTCCCAGCCTCCTCCTGGCCCTCGCTGTTACCTGTGCTGGCGGTTGGGGGCAGGGGGCTAGGAGAGGCAGAGGCACCCAGGAGCCGTGTCTGCACCCCCACCTGGGGTCTGGGAGCTTTGTGGGGGAAGCAGTGAGCACAGTGTCCTGCTGTGTGAGTGGGCTGGCTCCTGCCCTTCTCTGGTCCAGGTCCTGGCCCTGCGGGCCTGGCTGGCTGACCCTCCCCTCCCCCCTCCTCCTCTCTTTGTGACCTGTTTTCCTTGCTTCTCAGCTGACAAAGTCACCCAGACTCTCACAAATTCAGCTCCCGGGGCTCTTCCCTGGAGGTGCAGATTCCTGGGGTCCAGGCAGGTGGCCCAGGCCGCACCATTACAAACAATATTTATGATGGTCAGCGTGGTGGCAAAGCTCGTAAAGCTGCCTTCTGCAGCACCGGCATGCCATACAGGCGCCAGTTCAAGTCCCAGCTGTTCCACTTCCAATGCAGCTCCCTGCCGTTATTCCTGGGAAAGCAACAGAGGATGGCCTAGGTGCTTGGGCTCCTGCACCTATGTAGGAGAGGAAGCTTTTACCTGGTCCAGTCCTGACCCTTGGGGCTACCTAGGGGGTGACCAGTGAGTGGAAGACCCCTCCCTGTATACATATAACTGTCTTTTAAATAAAGTACATCTTGAAAGAGAAAAAAAGAAATGGAGCTGAGGAGACTTGGACCCTTGATTGGTGCCCATGTGTCGCAGGTGTCATGTGCTTCCTCCAAGTGTCTCACGGGGAAGTGGCCGGCTTAGCTTGGAGCTTGTGCCCGGGGCCCCTGCCCAGCAGAACAACCAGCCCAGCCGGTGGCACAATGCGGGTAGCAGGGTGGCACAATGCGGGTAGCAGCTTGGTGGGGGTTGGGCGAGGTCTGCAGCTTTCCGAGCCTCTTCCTCACGCAGGCAGTGGGGTTTTCAGAGCGCATTTGCGTAGGCACGGTGGCGGCTCTTTCTGGGGCCGGTCCAGAGGCCACCTGAGCCGGTCAGTCCTGGGACAGGGCATCTGCCTGACCTAGAAACCTGAGCCGCCACCTCCTCCCCACCTCCTCCCGCTGGCCTCTTTCTGTGCAGGCTGCGCACCAGCTGGGCAGTGGGGACCCTGGCCCCCGGCACCCTGCTTCTTCCAGCTTGGGAGTTCATGGGGAAGTTCATTTTGTCCATCTGGGGCTGCAGGCCTTCCTTCCAAGGCCCCCTCCCAGATCTCTTCCCCCCACCTTTCTCGGTACCTGAACCATGAGGTGATCTGGGGGGTACTCGCAATCTCCCTTATCCTGGGTGGTGGGGAGTGTAAGAGGTTGCCAGTGTGGGGTCTGTGCCATGGCTAAACAGGCTGACCTTCCATCTTCAAGTGCCAGGATCCTATATGGGCACCGGTTCATATCCCAGCTGCTCCACTTCCCATCTAGCTCCCTGCTTGCAGCCTGGGAAAGCAGTGGAAGATGGCTCAAAGCCTTGGGACCCTCCCGCGTGGGAGACCTGGAAGAAGCTCCTGACTTTGGGTCTGCTCAGCTCAGCTCTGGCCATCTGGGGAGTGAACCAGCCAATGGAGGAGCTATTTGTCTCTCCTCTCTGTAAATCTGCACTTCTAATAAAAATAAATAAATATTTCAGAGAGATGGCCAGTTGGGAGTGGGGGTTGTTGGATGGGATCTAGGGAAAGTGGCCGTAAGTGGGGCCCTGGCTTGAGGCTTTTTTGGGGGTCTATGTTTTTTTTTTTGTCCTTTTTCTACTTCTTGCTGGGATGTAGATGAGGCAGCTGCAGCGTCAGCAGCCACATTGTGTGTCAGAGTGAGAGAAGGGAAGGCCACGTTACTGCTGACGGTACAGACAGAAGCAGTCATATTGTTGATGGTTCTGAGCTGTGTGTGTGTTTTTTTTTTTTTTAATAGTGAGAAGCTTGCTTTGCTTGTTTGCTTGCTCTTCTTGCACTCCTCATAATGTGTTTTAAGCTATTATTTTTCTTCCCAGCATAGCTTTGGCCACATCCCCTGGGTTTGGAATATACCATTGTTTTCCCTCTCATTTGATTCTGGTTAATATCTTGCATTGTAATTCCCTCTTTCAGGAATTCTGATCCAGTAAATGGAATTTTGGGGGTGGGAAGGGGATCCATACCATGTGGACTGATGTCTCTGACTGTTGGGTCATTGCTTTCAATGCTGTCCTGTTAGTCTGCTGTGTGAACTTGGATTTGAAGCTGGGGCTCCTAGCCTTTTGCGGAATGGTTTGGAAGAATCTGGGTACCCCAAGAGTAGACCATTTTGCTGATGGACTAGCTAACATGCTGGTGAGTTCCTAAGCCAGTGTATGATGACAAGCCAGGCTTTACAACCATCCCGGGGGTGTGTCACCACCCAGGACCTCAAGCCAACTATGGCTGCACTCCTGACATGTCCTTCCACCCCTGCCCACCCTTGCCAGCACCAAGCATCTCTCCCTGCTTGGTTCAGACTCTGCTGGGGAGAAGACAGGCTGCTCCTGGGGGCCCACCCCTCTAACCCTTGTCGCCCCTTCCTGGGGGCCCACCCCTCTAACCCTTGTCACTCCTGTCTTCTACCCCTCTGCACTCCTATGTTCTTGGGTCTCGCTCTTTGTGTCACTAGAGGAGGAGGGGATGTTGTTGCAGTTGTGGGATGTCTGTGGGAGGCATGAGGGGCACAGGGGCTGGGGTCTCATGATCTGGTGGGTTGGTGGGGGCAGGAGAGGTCACACACACACCAAAACGTGCATTAACCCAGACCTTTATGGCCTGCACGGTTGTCTTGCAGCTCCACGGAGGAGAAGGGCCCGCGTGTGCTAACTCTAGGGTGGGCGTGGATGTACAACAGGCTGCATCCTGGCTGGCTGGACCTGGCTGGTGGTCAGTGGCTCTGGCTCCCCGGCAAGGATGCGGTGGGCTCTTCTCACTGGGAGGGGTACTCCAGGGCTTTGTGGCTACTCCAGGGCTGCTGGAGGACACGGGGCAAGGGGATGAAAAAGGTCATCAGGGTTGGGGGCAACAGTGAGCAGGGCAGAGGGGGGTATCCCCAAGCCCATGGCCCAACCCCACCCTCCCAACCCCACGCTCAGCCTGTGCTGGGTTCAGGTTCAGGAAGGTGGCGTTGGTCCTCCGGCGAGGGAGGGAAGTTGACTGTGAGGAGAGACAGAGGGTGAAGAACCAGTCCCGGCCATCCAAGGCCAGGCCCCCTCCCACAGGCCACAGGTCTCGGTGGACAGGGCTGGTTAGGGGGTGGGGCGTTATGGCTGTCGGACATAGACTGGGTCCCTAAGCCTGGAGACTGCCAATCTGAGGAGGGAGGCACTGTTGTTGACTTGGGGATATGGCTTCGGAGAGTGCCTAGTCAGATGGGGGAAGAAGACTCTAACTCCCCATGTCTGGGGGCTTCTTGTCCAATGAGACCTGGCCTTGCCTCAAAGACATGGCCTCCCAGCCCTCTGGGAGCTTGCAGTCTGATGGAGGAGACATGGTCCCTGACTCTGGGAGCTCCCAGTCTGATGGGGGAGGCCTAGCCCCCCCCCTTGACTGTGGGAGCTCCCAGTCTGATGGAGGAGACACGGTCCCTGACTGTGGGAGCTCCCAGTCTGATGGAGGAGACACAGTCCCTGACTCTGGGAGCTCCCAGTCTGATGGGGGAGGCCTGGTCCCTGACTCTGGGAGCTCCCAGTCTGATGGGGGAGGCCTAGCCCCCCTTGACTGTGGGAGCTCCCAGTCTGATGGAGGAGACACGGTCCCTGACTGTGGGAGCTCCCAGTCTGATGGAGGAGACACGGTCCCTGACTGTGGGAGCTCCCAGTCTGATGGGGGAGACATGGTCTTTAATATTTTAGAATTCCCAATCTAATGAAATAAAATTGTTCCCTACTTCTGGAAGCTCCCAGTGTGATGGAAGAGACATAATTCCCTCATCTTGAAGTAGCAGGCTGATGGAAATCATTCTTCGTTCAGTTAGAATAGACTCAGTACGTGTGGGAGACATCTGTCTCTACTCACTGTGCCCAGGATCCCTGAGTCTAACAGGGGAGCCACATACCCATCATTAGCCCACATCCCCAGTGAGAGGGGAGAGGCAATACTGCCTGGATTCTGGGGTTTGCCTGTCTGAAGGAAAAGGGCTCCCCCCCCACTGGATCAGGCGCCTCTTCTGGAACTCTGATGTCCCCGTTGTGTGTGCGGATGTCCTCTGCAGTAGCCCTCTGTCTGATGGAGGAGGTCTGGCTCCCCCTGGCCTAGGTCAGCAGCCTGACAGAGGAGGTCCTGCTCGAGGACCCTTATGTGGGATGGAGGCCACGAGGGCCCTCTTTTGAGTCTGACGGGGGAGGCACACCTCGGGTTGCACGGCCCCGTCCCCTCCCTCCCACACACTCACGGGCCACCTGCAGCTCCACCTCCAGGGTGTCCGTCTTGCCCTGCAGCGTCACGGTCTTGAGCGTGTAGCGGCCGGCGTCCGTGAGGTTCAGCTTCTGCACCAGCAGCGAGCAGTTGGCGAAGCCCACCTCGCGGCCCGTGTGCGCAGGGCCGGAAATCCAGTTCCCCGAGGGCAGCTGGCTGAGCAGCCGGTTGGGCTCCGAGGCGGCCCCACGGTACCAGGCATAGACCAGCAGGTCCTTGGGGTAGCCCTGCACCGTGAGTGTCACATCCTGGCCCTCGGCTGGTTTGGTGGGCACTGGCACGATCATCATGGCGACCACTGCCGCTGTGGGAAGGGGCAGGGGGGAGGGGGAGCGGTTAGCAGGGCCGCCCTGGGGGTGGCATCCCCTCCCACCCCTCCAGCTGGCTCACCTACGCCTCCCCCAGCTGGCAGGCGCTCCCCGTGGGGGGCGCTGGGAAGGAGACAGAGGAAGGAGGTGACCTGTGTAGTGATGCAGGGGTGCTTGCTTGTCCCCGGGGGCTCTGGGATCCCCTCTCACACTAGTCATTTCCAACCTTCCAGAAAGACCCCAGAGGGCCGGGCCGTGTCTCCTCCATCAGATTAGAAGTTTCCAAAAGAAAGGGGCCATGTCTCCCCCCTGTTAGGTTGGAAATTCCAGAATGGAGAGGGGGTCATGTCCACCTCATCAGAGAGAGGGGAGTTGTGTCTCCCAGGGTGTGTCAGATCCAGAGACCTCAGAATGTGGGGGCTGGAGTTCCCCCTCTAGAAAGGGGGGGGAGCTAGGTCTCCTCCATCAGATTAGGCCATCTCAGATGTGGGTGTGGCGGTTTTTGCTTCTCCCAGAGATCGAGGGAACATGCCTGGCGCACGTTCTAGACATCGTAACTAGACAGCGGTGGCCTTGCACTCTCCCCCATCAGATCGGGAGTGTCCCACAGGTGGGAACTGTGTCTCCTCCATCAGACTGGGAACTCTCAGAAATTAGGGCTGTGTCTCCACAAGAGTGAAAATCCCCGCCCCCACCTGCCCCGCTACATCACACAGGCTGTGCCTCCTCTGACTGACCGGAAGCAGGTTGGGCGTGGCTGTCAGGCCTCCCCCATCGCTCCTTAGCCTCATCCCTTTGATTGGCAGTTCCTTGAAGAAGGGGTGGGCCTCCCTGGGGGACGGGGCAGAGTCTCCCCTTCCTCTGTCTCTCTCCTGTGCCTGCCGCGGGGCCCCCAGCAGTTCAGGAGGCACGTACCTGTGTGCCTTGGAGATGCCACCCGTATCAGCCTGCACAGGTGGGACTCGGGGGCACCTGAGGTCATCTGGTCCACCCCCTGCCTCCTGCCAAGGCCCGCCACCCTGAGCAGCAGGTGCACTTACCTCTGGGGATGCCATTTCTGCTTGTGGGTCCCCTTTGCGTGGGAACCAGCCTGTGTGGGGGAGTGAAGGAGGGAGGGACGGGGGAGGGGGAGGAGGTGGTCCTTGCGCAAGGGCCGAGGCCACCTGAGTGGAAGGGAACCCAGGCAGGATGAGCCGCATCCCCAGGGGCCCGGCCTGTGTCCTCGCCGGGGATGCCACTAGCGGCTGTGGCTGGGGCCAGGAGGCGGTGCTGCTGGCTGTGTTTTTCCATTTCCCAAAGAGGGGTGGTGATAGCACTGCCGGCATGTGTGCTCCGGACAGACAGGCCTCCCAGCCGGCAGCCCTGTGCAACCAGCCCTGTGCCAGTGGGGGGCCTGTGGCTCAGGCTCCCTTTGTTGTTGGCGGTGGAAGCAGAGGCGGCAGTGCCACCCCACACCAGGGGGCCCCTCTGTCACCCTCCTTGGATGTGTGTTTACCTGGGGCTAGGGCACCTCTTGCACTGGGGTGCAGGGGGCATGGCCACCTGTCAGCCAGTGTCTTGGGCAGGTGGTGGCCTCCCCAGGGCTGTGCCGACTCACCGGAGAGCCTGACCACCACGGAGGCCGAGCCGGACAGCAGGGTCTTGGGGTTCTTGACGATGCAGGTGTAGGTGCCCTCGTGGGCGGCCGTCATGCCGCTGATGTTGAGGTGGTCCCGGCCGTTGTTGAGTGCCCGCCCGTTGAGGGTCCACATGTACTCAGGCTCGGGGCAGGAGCGGGCCACGCACCACAGTGTGAGGGATGTGTTGAAGTCCACTTTGATGGTGCAGCCCGTGCGGGCGGTGGAGTCCTGAAGGATGGCCACGCGTTCTGGGCCAACTGTGGGGGCGGCAGGGCGAGAGACATGGGGCAGTGGGGGGAGGGGACCCTCCCTGGTTGGAGTGGGGAGGTAGGGAGGATCTCTGGGAAGATCGGTGGGGTGGGGGTGGCTCAGGAACAGGAGAGGAAGAGGCCTGGCTCCTGTGACTTTGTGCTAGGCTCTGAGAGCAGGTGGGAGCGGGTGGCCAGGGGCGTCTCAGGTTTCCCTTCTGTAGAAGGGGGTGCATTGGACTCTGAAAGAAGCCTCCTCCTAGAGTCCTGCTTGCTGGGGCTCTTAGCTTCTGGGCGTACAGGCTTCTAAAAGGCCAGACTTTGAACTTTTAGGACCAGAAGCTAAGGAAGGTCCTAAGCCTCTCCCTGTCTAGATTCCTTGCTTGTTGGGTTCTGGGTCTCCCATCCCCTCCTGCCTCTCGGCTGTTCTTACATCTCTGGCCCCAACCTGAGCTTCAGGGACACCCCACTCAGATGCACCTGCTGCCCATGGGAACCACTGCACGCTTGCCAGGGCCAGGTGTTTGGTTTCCCAGCATCCCTTGCGGCATGTGCCAACCCCAGGTCTGTTTTCCTAACTGCCATGTTAGCGTCACATCTTGGAAGAGGGACCCCTGATCCCAGACCCCTAACCCCTTGACTCAGCCACGCCCTGTGTGTGTGTGTGTTGGAGGGGAGATGTTGCTGGGGCACTCACAGTACACGGTCAGGTTGATGGGCTCACTGCGGCTCACACTGACCGGGTTCCACACCTCACACTGGTAGGCTCCTGCCTCCTCCCGGTGGACACCGTGCCGGCTCAGCACCCTGCCGTCGGGTGACAGGCTGAGGCGCAGGGCTATGGGCAGGGCTTCGCCGTTAAAGAACCAGCGGACCTCGGCCGGGCTAGGGCTGCTGCACACGAGGCGGAGGGTGTCCCGCCGTTCCACCAGCTCCGTGCTGTTGGCCACCACCGTGGGCTGGGCCAGGATCTCTGTGGGGGCGAGAGGCAGAGGGGGAGAGGGCCAGGCACTGGGCCTGCTCTGGGCTCCTCTGACCCGCCCGCCCCCAGGCCAAGGCAGTAGCCGGAGGAATGAGGAGTGAGGTTAGGAGGTAGTGCTAATTCCCAGGGCCATCCTGGTGGAGGTGGGCCTCAGAGGTAGTGCTAATCCCCAGGGCCATCCTGGTGGAGGTGGGCCTCACAAGGGCATTTCAGGTCTGTTTTAGGATTTTGTTTGAGAGGGGGAAAGGGGCGGATGTGGAGGGAGGAAGGTGGGGAGACTTGGCTGGGGTGGGGGTGCAGGGGGTGTCTCACCATAGACCCGCATGTGTCCGTAGCCCACCTCTGTCTGTAGCTGTCGGTTGAGGGTCTGCAGGATGTACGTGCCCGAGTGCCTGGGCAGCACGCCCTGGATGTCCAGGCCGCCGTCGGGACGCACGGCCTCCCGGCCCGTGTGGGCAGGACCTGGCGTCTCATCGCCTGTGCTCACGATGTAGCTGGCCACCAGGTAGGACAGGCTGAGCGTGGGCCCCGCGTACCAGCAGTAGGCCAGCTCCTCCCCTGACAGCCCCTGGACGGTCAGCGTGACGTTGTCGCCCTGGGCTGGCTGGGCTGGCTCGGGGGTGATGGTGATCTCAGCACCCACGTTCAGGAACACGGCTGGGGGGGCGAGTCCACAGGGTCATGGGAGGCAGGCATGGCCCACTCCCTACCACCCCTCAGCCCCATGGGATGGAGAGAAAGATTCGGGCTCTCTCTGACTCCTTTGAAGTCTGTTTCCTGTCTCCCTGGGTGTCTGAGGGGGTTAAGTGCATCTCACAAACTTAGAACCGGGTCTTGTTTGCAGTAAGTGCTTAATAAATGTCACCTGAATCTGATCTTCAGAGTGGTGCAGGACTGACTGTGATAGGTTGTGCCAAGGATCCAGCCCAGGGACTTGCACGTGGCAGGGGCACATAGCAGGTGTATATAGCAGGTGTACATAGCAGGTGCACATACATGGCAGGTGTATATGGCAGGTATATACAGCAGGTGTATGTAACAGCAAGTATGAGGCCTCTGGTTGATGGGCTGGATCCAGAGGGGTTTCTCTGTGTTAAGAAGTGGAAAACTGAGGGTTGAGAGAGCCTCACACACTCACGTTGGGGTCCCATGGGAGACTTCAGGGCTTGCCCTGGGGTTCCAACTCCCAGTTCAGTGCTTGTCTTGCTCCCTCAAGCCCAGTTATGGTGGCCAGTGGGGGTGGGAGAGGGTGGCCGTGGCTGTGGCCCTCAATGTGAGAGCCCCCGGCCAGCAGCTCCACCTCTATGAACCTATTTGCTCATCTGCGCCGGGAGGTCATGATTAGCTCCCCTAACTCCTGGGGCTAGGAACGCACTGGGGACCATTTCACAGTCAAGTAAACTGAAGCTGTAGGAGGGAAAGTGGCAGGCTAGAGTTCCATCTTTTAGGGCGAGGGGTGGCCAGTTAGGCCTAACCCTGGGCGAGGTGTTGGCCTTCTGCCTTTCCAAGCTCACCCTGCTCCCTGTCATGTGGTGCTGCCCCACACTGATGTCTCGGTGTCTGTGCAAAGTAGAGTTACTTTCCCTCTGTAGCCCCCTGGGCTCCTGGCTCACACCTTCCCTCTCCATATCCTCCCCCCAGGCCCTGGGTTGGGTGTTCCAGGTGCTGGGCTGCTGGGGGTGGGCGGGTGGAGGCACCCTTATCGCTCACCGCTGAGGAGGATCCAGCTGCATCCGGTCAGCGCCATCTTTCGCTCCAGGTGGGTCTCGGAGACGCTGGTGCTGGCGTCCCGGTGCTGGGGTGGGAGCCCGTCCTGGTTGGGGTTTGGCTGTGTCTGCCACTGGGCTGGAGAGGGTTCAGCAATTTGGAGCCTGGGAGGTCACCTGGACGTGGAGGGATTGAGTCACCAAGGACCTGGGGCCCTGTTTTGGGTACCAGGGTGGGTGTGGCGAACACCAGCGAAGGGCCACGACCCGGTCAGGCCTCCTGGGGCAGCTGCCTAACCCTCTTTGTGCCCAAGGCCTGGATTTGGTACCAAAGCAAGAACCAGGTCGCCAGAGAGGAGGGCGGGCGGGGGCAGCGGAAGATTACTTAGCCGGTTCTTGGCCTGCTGTGGCTCCCTGGGTGAGACATGGGCCTGCGTGACGTCTAGGCTGGTACACAGTGACCTACAGACGGCACCTCAGCGGAGGGTAGATAGTCCTGCCGGGTAGGCATCTTTAACACCCCCATTTGTAGATGGGGAAACTGAGTCCCTGGCTGGGACCTCAGGGCATTTGGAGGCTGCTCTGTGTGTTGTCAAAAGGGGGAGGCAAGGCTGTCTCTGGGGGTGCTGCTGCCTGCCAGTCCCCTGCAGAGGAGGGGTTCCCGAGAAAGCCCCGTGTTCCTTCCTCCCTCTTCCTCATCTGGGCAGTGGAGCTGGGGGGCTGGAAGAAACTGGGGTTGGTTTTCCTTCATTTTAAGAGATAACAAATGAGAGCGATCCCCCATCCTGCGGTTCCTTCCCTCCAAATGCTTGAAACAGCCAGGGCTGGGCCAGGTGGGAGCCACTGGGAGCTCCACTGGGGTCTCCCAGGTGCGTGGGGGGCAGGGACCCACCTCTTGGAGCCACCACCTGCTGCCTCCCTGGGTGCGCATGAACAGGAAACTCGAGCTGGGAGCAGAGCATGATTCGAACCCTGATCTGGGCTGCAGGTGTCTCCCACGTCATCCCAACCTCCAGGGCGGAGTCTGACCTTGAATGTGCATTTGGCTAAAATGGGGCTGGGGACAGCTCCCTGCCTGTATCTCCGTGTATGACCCTGGAACATGCAGATGGCATGCTCCCTGCCGCAGGCGCCCCAGGAGGCAGCTGGCCTGGGGCTGCTGGAGTTGGGGTCCCTGGCATGCAGTCTGGGGAGGGGGATGTTCCTGGGGTTCGATACCCAGGCCCTGCACTTGGCTCCATCATTCCCTTCCCAATAGAAGGGACAGGAATGGGCTCTGATTTTTGCCTCCCCAGGGCGTCCTGAGAGGAATGCCCCACAGTGACCCAGTGGGCACCACTGTGCCTCAGTGAATGCTCTTGGGAGGGGCTTAGGGAAACACTTAGTACAGGGTCGGTGCCCAGTCAGCCACACGCCCGCTGGACACAGATGGTGTGTAAAGCCCTGCCGGCACCTGGGGAGACAGGTGGCAGAGAGCAGAGCCGGCGGAGTCAGTGCACCTGCGGGCAGGGCTGGCATTCGTGGGGTCAACAAGAAAAAAATGCAGACTCTCTTCTGTCCCAGATGGCTGCACAAAGCCAAGAGAGGGCGCTGGGCACTTTGGAAGGGAGCGAGGGCATACGGGAGGCGTCTCTCAGGCAAGGAAGGAGCGTCCATGACCGTGACCACCTGTGTGTTATTTTTAGTCAGACTTTGATGTCCCATGTGGCTCCTGGGGCCTTGAGGCCACCGCAGCCTGCTTCCAGGCAGGGGGCCATACCTGCCCTGCTTTGCTCTGCGTGTCCTCAGCTGCCCCAGGGTGGCGAGGGGTGGGGAGGGGAGGATGTTCTGGCTCCCGCAGCTCCCCACTGCTGTGTCCCCCCCCACCGCCCTTCCCTGCCACCTGTGACCTGAACTCACCGTGCTATGTCCTCCCCTGACCCCCCTGCTTCCCCCCTAGTCCTGGGACCAGGTCCCAATGATGACATTCAGGAAGGCGCCCCCATGTCCCTGGGCACTTCTCACTCTCATTGTCCTCAGCTGACCTCAGCTCTCCCAGAGGAGAGCGCCTCCCACTGGCTATCCCTGGGATGACTGGCCAGGACCTGGTCCCTGCCTCGGCTCCCTCCCTACACCATCGAGGCATCTTAGCCATCTCCTGTATGGTGAAGACTTTCCTCTTTAAGGCCCACCTGCTGCAGGAGACCTCTCTTCCCCCCCAACGCCTCCCTGGACCGCTACATGGAAGATCAGGGGTCTTTCTTCCTGCCCCCTCTCTTGCTCAGAGCCTGCTCTGGCTCCCCAGTGTCCCAGTGTCCCCAGTGCTGTGACCCAGGAGCACCCTGCCCAGCTTTTGGAGTGCAGCCTCATGCAGTACCCCTTCCTCCTGGGTTCCTGCCTATTCCATCCCCTCTCGCTCCCCACCTGGTACCCCTGTTGGCTCTGTTTCAGTGTAGACCCAATTCCTTGTGCAGAAGGCCCTCCTGGATCTCCAGGTGGGTCAGGTGCCAGCCCCCTCCGGACCCCCTGGCACATCTCTGATCACTCTGGGTTCTCATTGTCTGGGGATGCGGCTGTCTCCGCTGCTGTCCCAGGAGCCCCAGGAGCCCCAGGAGGATGGGCTGGGCTGTCCCCACTGTGTCCCCAGCCCTGCCTGGCACAGTGTCCAGCACAAAGGATGTTTGTGGAATCAGACACCGGGTGTGGGTGACACAGAGCACCTGGAGCTCCCCTGAGACCCAGGTTCCTGGCGATGGACAGAGGCCCCAGGTAGAACCAGGTGTTTTTTGGTGTGTGTGTGTGTGTGGCTCTGTCATGGTTCCCTAGCATCCACGGGACCTCCCAACCTTGCTGCTTGCTGTCCCTACCCTTTCCAGGTCACCCCCACCTTCCATCTGCTCGGCCCCTGCTCCTGGACCTGAGCCTGGGTCCTTGGTCCAGCTGGGGCTTGCTGGGCCGCATGGGAGGGAAAGTGAGTGGCTGTGGAGGGGAGCTCGTGTCCTCTGTGAAGTATATGGTGGGCGGCTATGATCTCGACCTCCTGGAGACCCCTCTGACGGTGACAGCAGGTGCACGCATGGATGAGCGGGGCGGGAAGCTATTGTTCAGTCACGGTTTAGCACCTGCTGACTGAGCACCTGTCATGCTGGAAATGGGGCGTGGTGTTGAGGTTACCGTCAGCAGTAGCGTAGACGTGGAGCTGGCCTCCAGGACACAGGGGACCTCAGGAAAATGCAAGAGACAGTGCTCTGAGGAGCTGCGATTGCAGCAGGAAGACGCTGTGGGAGGGGATGCCGGAGCTGGGACTGAATGAGGGGACTGTGATGGGGAGAGGGGTGATCCAGGCAGGCAGTGCCATGGCCTTGGAGTAGGGGTGTGCTGTGCTGGAGACATGATGGGCTCAGAAGGGATAGCGGGGAGGGGGGATGCCCTTCAGGCCCGTAGGCAGCCTGGGTAGGCTGCCTGGATGGGAAGGGACGGGATCAGCTCAGGTTATGGTGCTGACCGCCCTCCCTGGGGCCCTGCAGTGTCTCTCCCAGGCCCACAGCTGCGTGGCCTGTGTCCGCACGGCATGGACCCTTGTCTTGGGGGGTGGTCATGAAGGAGGGGGAGCAGGGGCGTGGCATGCAGGAATACCTTCATTCTCCACCGCCACTAGTTGGAAGCTCCTCCCTTGTCAGTGCAGGGCTGGGTGCGTGGTCAGGGACCCCAGTGGTGTGTATGGCGTGCATGCGTGCCACTGCCTGGGCTGGCCTGGTGAGGCCTGGGGCTTACCATGTGCCCTTCGCCCCACATTCAGGCTCCCGTGTCAGAGCGGGCAGGTGAGCGCTAGAAGCCAATGTAAGCTCCCTCTTTCCCCCACCTAGCCCTAGGCCACTCCTTTGGCCCATCCCTGTGCCCACCCTGTCCCGCCCCGCCCTCTGGCCCCTTTCACTTGGGGTTTTCCAAGTCATCGGATCCCTGCACAAATATTGACTGAGCGCTGACTGGCGGGGTCAGGAGCAGAGCTGGGGGGTGTGGGGGAGATGGGGACTTGGGCAGCCTTCCTCTGGTGGGGTAGTTATAAAGCAGATGAGTGGGTGTTGTAAATGAAGCAATAGGGAGGGCAAGAGGAGAAGGGGGTGTTGGTAGACTGTCTAGGAAGTGCAAAACCCCCCGAGTCAGCTGGTGGGGTGGGGATGGACGGCTCTGGGAAGGGGGTTGGTGCAGGCAGCTGGGGGGTGGGGACGGACGGCTCTGGGAAGGGGGTTGGTGCAGGCAGCTGGTTGAATAGCCTCCGCGGCTGGGCTGCACAGGACCAGGACGGAGTGAGGGAGACAGGAGCCGCAGAGAGCCAGGACTCTCCAACCTCCCACTTTCCCTAACGAGGCCAGGAATGCTTGGCATGGATCCTGGCCAGGGGAGTCTCTCTTGTCTCAGGATCTCACTTATCCCATCTGGAAAATGGGCAGAAACGCACAATGCCAGATAACCTGAGTGTGTGCTGGTTCAGTGCACGCAGCGTCCCACCACGGCCGGCTGGTTGCTGCCTGTGCAGAAGGCTGCTCGTGTTTGCCTCCAATCCTGGAATCCCAGCCTCCTTGCAGCAGGTGTGGCCTCCCTGAGCATCTTGTATCATCATCTGTGGCATGCAGAGAAAACAATAGTTTCTTTACGTGCCCAGAGACTGTGGGTTTGAATTTCCATCTCAGAAGTGTCATGGTGATTACGTGTTTTAGGTTATTCACAAGGCTGATGAGACACTTGGGGACCCCCGGAGGCCCCGGAGCCGACACGGCCGCTGGGTTCCAATGCTCTCCCGCTGGTTCTAGCAAGTTCTCGTCACCCTGTGCTCTGGATTTGGGTGTGGCCTGAAAGTGTCCAATTTCTCTCCCTTTCCTCAGTTGGACTCTCACAGTGTGACCCTGAACCTGACCTCAGGCAGCACAGGTTCAAGTGCAGCCCCCTCTTGTCCTCTCTAAGGAAAGAAAGGGAAGAGACTGGGGTGTGTATGTGTCTGGGGGGGTGGGGGTGGTCAGGGCACCTGTCCACGCGGCTGCCCGGCAGGCCCACCTCCCTTCTCATCTCCTTCAAGGTCAGGGAAGAGACTGGGGTGGGTGTGTGTGTGTGTGTGTGTGTTGGCTGGGGGGGGTAGTCGGGGCACCTGTCCACACGGCTGCCCGGCAGGCCCGCCCCCTGCCCCTGTGACCCCGCGGGAGACGCACAGCTTTGGCACACACAGGGCTTGAAGTGGGCAGGCAAGGGTTTTCCCCGTGAGTCATCCTGAGTCTTGGTCACAGCCCAGCCCACTTCCTTCCCCGGGGCCACCGCCACTTCCTCTTTTGTCAAATGGGGAGCTGCGAGCCTGAGACCCCAAGGGGTACACCAGGACGTGCAGGAAGCAGCAATGGCTGGGGGTGGGGGAGGACAGTGACCCCCAGGTGGGCGGAACTTCTGGGGGAGAGTCTGGGTGCCTGGGTGGGGGGTGGTTCTTCCTCCCAACCCAGGACACGGTCACGGGCTTGCTGGGCCTCGGTCCCCTGTGGCGGCGGTGGACGCCTCTAGCCCCCTGAGGCTGCGAGGGCTGTGGGCCGGGGCAGGTGCACAGTGCTGAGTCTGTGCAGGCATGCAGCCCGCTGCAGGTGCCATTGTCCACCTGGATGGAGGCCCGCGCCGGCTCCCCTGCCAGGCGGCAGGACCAAGAATAGGAGAGGGGTTGGCTTCCCTTCCTTGTGTCTGGTGCCAAGTCATGGGCTTGGAGTACAGGAGTTGTTCAGGGAACATGGGCCTGTGGATGAATGCAAGGCTCAGGGAGGGATATTGAGAGTGAAATTCCATTTGTACACAGTCGCTGGGCCCCTGCCTCGAGCAAGACAGTGCCGGGGCCCTCCTGGGTGGTTCTGCGCCCCCAGTGCAAGTGGGGGGAAACACGCTGGCCCCTGGTCAGTGAGACCAAAATGGGCAGGGCTGCGGGTGCTGTACAGGACTGAGAGCTGGAAGCTGACCATGGGTGAGGTGGGAAGAGTGGACTTGTGTGCTTGGGGCCTGTGGCACAGGTTGGGGGACCCGAGGGGGCCTAGAGAATCAGCAGGTGTAGGACCCGGAGTGCGGGCTCGGGTCCCAGGGATTGAGTCTTCGCCCCCAGGGGAGCCAGCCCTTGCAAGGGTCCACTGCTGTGGTGGGGAACCTGAACGTTACGGGCATCTGGGGGGTCCTGGATGGGTTCAAGAAAGGTCCTAGGTCTGTGGGGTGGGACATTGCCCAGGGTAGGCACGCAGCACTTTCGCATGTATGAGGTTTGTGTGGCTGCATGGGGGCTCTGGATGCTGGGCAGTGGTGGCCTCGGGCGGGCGGGGTGGAGGAGGCCCTGGGGTAGCCAGGCGACAAACGGACACTGGCGGGTCAGTGCGGTCCTCTGCTGCCCCCTGCTGACTTAACCCTGTCTTTGACCTGCCGGCGCCAGCCCTATTTCCCTTATTTTCCTGGCAGGGGGTGGCAGGTACAGGGGCTCCCTGACTCCCCCCACCGCTCGCCCACGGGAGGTCAACTCTGCTTTATTGATGCCTGGGCCTGCAATCCCGCCTTTAAGACTCGCATCCGAGGTTTGCTCCTGTTGGATCCAGTGACCCCCCTGGGGCAGCTTTTGGTCTCCTCCGCTGGTTTACCTGGCCCTACACACCACGTGGGCCTGGGTACGTGACAGAGACTTCTCTGAGCTGGGGAGGACAATATTGTACATCATTTTATGCATTCATCTGCAGGCAGGGCATGGGGGTTGTTTCTACTTAAAGAAGTATTTCTTTTCACCCATTTGAAAGGCAGAGAGAGGTTTCTGCTATCTGCGGGTTCACTCCCCAAATGCCAGCAACAGCCAGCACTGGGTCAAGTCGAAGTCAGGGATGTGGATCTCAAGCTGGGTCCTCCCCTGCCCCTGACCACTGTGGATGACAGGGTACCTGTTCCATTAAGTGCTGCTCCCCAGGGTGTGCGTCACTCGGAGTCAGGCATGGAGCTGTCTGATACGTGGCAAGGAGTCCCAGCAGCACTCTGCCCTTCTGCACAATGCCTGTCCCTTACCTGAAGATTTCTGTGGGGTTTAGCGCGGTAGCCTAGTGGTTAAATCCTCACCTTGCATCTGCTGGGATCCCATTTGGGCACCGGTTCGTATCCTGGCTACTCCACTTCCCTTCCAGGTTCCTGCTTGTGGCCTGGGAAAGCAGTAGAGGACGCAAAGCCTTGCCCCCCCCCAGCACCCGAGTGGGAGATCTGGAAGAAACTCCTGGCTCCTGGCTTCAGATTGACTCAGCTCTGGCCATTGCAGCCGCTTGGGGAGTGAACTAGCAGGTGGAGGATCTTTCTCTATCTCTTCTCTGCATACATCTGCCTTTCTAACAAAAATAAGTAAATTAAAAAACGTTTCTGTGGCCGCTTGACTCCCTTTCACTTGCATTGCTGGTCCCAGGTGCCGTGAGCGTCAGCCCCGTCCTCCTGAGCGGCATCCCCTGGGCGTCTGTCTGCCTTCTGCCAAGTCAGCGTCCTCAGCACACCCCCCTCAGTCCTTCTCAGCACTGCCACCCGGACATGGCATCCGGCGCTCTGTCCCACTGGGCACTCAGCTCCCCAGGAGGCACACAGCTCTCTTATCCACGGCTGACTTCCTGAGTCCGGAGCAGCGCTGCACACAGCAGGAGCTCAATACATGCTTTGTAGCTAGGGCTAAGCTGCCACCTGCAGCACCAGCATCCCGCAGGGTGCCAGTTCATGTCCTGGCTGCTCCACTTCGATCCAGCTCTCTGCTCATACATCTGGGAAAGCAGCCGAGAATGGCTCAAGTCAGGCCCCTGCACCCACGGGGGAGACCTGGAAGAAGCTCCTGGCTTTTGGTCTCAGCTTGTCCTATCCACGGAGTGAACCAGCGGTCCTGTCTTCCAAATAAATAAGTGAAGCTTTAGGTACAAAAATATATGCTCGCTGGCTTGGTGAATTACTGACACACCTTCTCTCTATTGCAAAGCAGGGCCAATCCTGTGGCTGTTTCCTGCTAATTATCTTTGATTGTTGTGGGTATCTTCCCGCAGCTTCCCCCACTGGAGACTGAAGGGTTCTGGTTCGATTCCTGCTCAGGTGCCTGGTGGACTGTCCGCAGTGCCCCAGGGCTCCCTCTTCTGGCCATCTGCTGGCATGGCAGGTGCCCAGCCCTGAGCTGGATGGGGTGACCAGCCATGGACAATCAAGTGCCCGTGTGCTTCTTTTACCCTGCCTGGTTTCTGGATGGTGGCACGTGAGGCAAAACCCTCCCGGCCCTTGTCACAGCTGCCGACAGGAGGGGAGTACAGCCAGGCCCAGAGAACTCCCGAGAAAACTGTCCTGGTGATCGGGGAAAGATTGTACCAAATGATTGAGAAGATTTTGGATACAGTGAAACAACAAATAACAGTAGTTTAAGCAAGAGCTTAAGCAGGGCCATCCACCCTGGCCCTGCCACTGGCATCCGTCAGCTGTTTTCTCTTTCCAACCGCACCTCATGACCCAGCACTGCCCGTCTGGGTGAAGGTGAGGATGAGGAGGGTGGATCCCCTCCCCTCTAGGAATAACCTGTGAGTGATAGCTGTCACATGGACGCAGTTAGCCACAAGGGCATTTGGGATTTTTTTTTTTAAATGCTCGGTGGTTCTCTAGCTGGGACAAATGGAAGTTGGGGGGCTTAGGAGCAGCTGCTGGGTCCCACGGGTGACCTGGGAGGACCCCGATGGCCCAGGTGTGGGTGTGCTGAGAGCTCCGGGTGGGAAGCCTGTGCCAGGAGGGTTATCATTGCGTGGTCTCCCGGGAGCAGGACTGAGGGGCCACGCTGTGCCGGTGCCGGGGTGGGGGTGGGGAGTAGCTGCAACCTGGGCTTTTCTGGCTGCTTCTCCGGCAAAGCTTGTGGTGGCCACTGGGGCCTCCAGCCGCTCTGCCCCGAGACGCTGCCTGGAGCACACATCCCTGCCGGCCGCTTCCTTTGTCTTTAACACTCATCCTGTGTCCCTCTCAAGGACCCTGGGTCATGGTTAGGGACCCCAAGGGCCATCTTCCACCTCGGGGCCCTGAATCAACCCTATCTGCTGAGTCTCTCTTGCATAGGAGGCGAGGTCCTCCCAAGTGGCCGCAGTGGCCTGGGCCAGCCAGGAGCCTGTTCCAGGTCTCCCACGTGGGTGCAGGGGCCCAAGCACTTGGGCCATCCTCCACTGCTATTCCAGGGTCATTAGCAGGGAGCTAGATGGGAAGTAGAGCATTCGGGACGTGAACTGGTGTCCATGGGGGAGCTGGCCTCACAGGTGGTGACGTGGCGATGTTGGCTTTGGTGATGACATTGAAACACTTGTCTGGAGGCAATCTCTGGGAATAGGGTCGGTCTGTCTTCATCCCTGAGGGCAGATTCTGACCGGCCTACACCATCCATCCTCCTGGGCAGGGATTGGCTGAATGGTGAGGAGTGCTGGCCAATGAGCCGAGGGGAAGTTGGCTTCCTTGGAGGTTCGTCCTGGCAGGGGCAAGGGGTAGGTCCAGCAGGCCGCAGTGGCCTCCAGGTGAGAGCCTGGATGTAATGGTGGGTATGGGGCCACCACTGGGTGTCCCTGAGGCATGCTGCAGGACAGAGAGCAGCTGAGCCCTGGGCCAGGAGGACGGCAGGCCAGGTCCTGTGTTCACTTGCAGGCTGCAGGTGGAGGTGGTGGCTGGTGCCGGCCTGTGCCCAGGCCTCAGCACTCATGCCCGCCTGGCATGTTTCTATGTACCCAGCCCCTCGTTTTGTGATTGCAACTCATTCTTGAAAATTCTCTCAGCAGACCAGGAACCACATCGTTTCTTTTTTCCTTGAAAATATTTTAATGTTATTTCAAAATATACCTATAATTTACATTTCTATATATTTTTGTAGAACTATTTGTTTAAGAGGCCCATGCATGTACACACACACACACACACACACACACACACACGAGCCTGGGTGGGGGTGCAGAGGAGTTGCGTCCTGGGCTTTTCTGAACTGGGCAGCCCAAAACTCTGTCCAAGTCTCCCAAGTGGATGACAACACCTGCACCTCCCAGGCCCTGTTTTTAGTGGAAAGCTAGAATCCCAGGCCGGAGCCCAGGTACGGAATACAGGCATTGTAACTGCTAGGCTGCAGCCTGCCCTTCATTTTTTTTGTTTTTAAGATTTATTTATTACAAAGTTAGATATACAGAGAGGAAGATCTTTCATCCGATGATTCACTCCCCAACTGTGCGCAACGGCAGGTGTTGAGCCGATCTGGAGCCAGGAGCCAGGAACTTCCTCCAGGTCTCCTCAACTGCTTTCCCAGGCCACAAGCAGGGAGCTGGATGGGAAGTGGAGCTGCTGGGATTAGAACCGGCGCCCATATGGGATCCTGGGGCGTTCAAGGCAAGGACTTTAGCTGCTAGGCCACGCCGCCGGGCCCCTGCCCCTTCATTTTCAAGTGCATAACCCCAGTGGTCATTTTGTAGTGTTGAGTGACAAGCATTGTCATTTGATTTGAGAACATTCCAGGTTCTAGAACATTTGCCTACCACCCATTGATTGGCTGCTGCTTCCGCCAGGCCCTGTTCACTGCCTCCATGGATTTGCCTGTTCCACATCCTCCTCCCCCAGGTGGTGGTTGCATAATTCTTTACCGTGGGACCGCCAGTTGCAGATGGACACGCTGTGGTTCCCACCCGCGGGCTGCTGCTGCCCCGGGCGTTCAGACCCCTGCCCCTCTCCCCCTAGGTGTCTGTGGTGGTGGGATTCCTGGGTGAGTCCCTCCTTCTGTTAGCCCAAGTTAGCCTGCAGCTGCACAGGCACAACCAATGGTTGAGATCCCACGTGGCAGCCTCTTCCACGCAATAGGAGCCACCGTGCCTCACAGGAAACCCCTCACCCCTTCCCGAGGAGAGGCAACTGCATTTCAACCCCAGCTACTGCATGGGGTATGTACAAGACCCATCCCTAGGGGCTGACACGGTGGCTTAGCCAGCTAATCCTCTGCTTGCAGGGTCAGCATCCCATAAGGGCACCAGTTCGAGTCCTGGCTGCTCCACTTCCCATCCAGCGCCCTGGGAAAGTAGAGGAGGTTGTCCCAGGGCCTAGGGCTCCTGTATCCACATGGGCGACCTGGAAGAAGCTCCTGGCTCCTGGCTTCAGACAACAACACACTCCAGCTGTTGTGGCCATCTGGGGAGTGAATCAGCAGATGGAAGACCCCTCTCTGCTGTTTCTCTGTAACTGATTCTCCAGTAAAATAAATAAATCTCTAAGAAGAAGAAGAAAAGACCCATGCCAAGGTCCTGGGGCCACAGTCTACTCCTGGCTCTGTGTGTGGTGACTGTGGATGGACCTTGATGTGGTAATTACAGTGAGAGTCCAGGGGTAACTGACCGGCAATCCGCTCTCCAAGAGTGTACCCAGTCCTGGCCGTGGACAAGGGCTGAACAACTACATAAACCGCCCCTCCCCCCAGCATGCAGCATTCACAGAGGCCAGGTGCCTCCCCAGAGGGGTCTGGGGGACAGCGTCCTCCATTGTGGGGCAGTGGGTTAAATGACTGCTGGTGATGCTGGAGTCCCCTATACCTGGATTTCTGCTCACACACCTGGGAGAGCAGCTGAGGAGGGCTTGGGCCCCATGCCCTTGTGGGCGACCCGTCTGGAGCCTTCTCACTCCTAGTGTCCACTTGGCACACCCCCCCAGTGGCTGTTGCGGCCATTTGAGGAGCGAAGCAGCTCATGGGAAAATTGCTGCTTCTATTAAAGAATAGAGAAATAAATAAATGGAAAGTATCCAGGAGCTGGTGCCCCCTTCCCCCAGGGTTAGCACCTTCCCTGTCCCCCAGGGCACACACCAGCCCCATGGGAAGCAGCTTGGGGCGGGCAGGAGGGGGTAGTGGGGGGATCGCAGGGGAATCAGGCTGCAGCGGGAGAGGGGTCTGGGCCCCTTGGGATTGACTCGGCCCATGGGAAGCATCCGCTACCCATGAGACTCCCAGAAAACACGGAACACGGAGACCTTGTGAGTCGGGATGGCCCAGTGGTGGCACGCTCACAGTCATGGTGGTCTGCACCACTGGCCCGGGCGGGGGCGCAGGTAGAGCTGGCCCCAGCGGGCCATCCGGAGCTGCCGTGGACGATGACCTTGAGGGGCCACTGGAGGCTGTGGGCAGAGCTGGCAGCAGCCCTCCGGAGCCTCAGAGAGCTGCGTTTTCACAACACAATATCATGGTGTTGCACCAGGCACATCCCTGAGATGGGGGATGGGGTGTGTCCGATGGGGGAGGGGGCTCTGCCCACATCACTGCTGCGGTGCAGGCAGGGACGCCCCTTGGCTCAGGCCTGCTCCAGTCTGTAAGCTGATGTTTTCCGTCTTCGGGGAGCTCTCCTCTCCAGTGTTCACGGCGGAGTAATGGGCAGCCTAGAAGGGGGGACGCTGCGTTAACCGGCGGGGGGTGGGCCCTTGCAGAGGAAACCAGATGAGATACCCTACCCCCACCCCACGCCCCGCTGGGGCCCAGCAGAGGCCCAGGTTTGTCTATCCTGCTGTCCCACAGCCAGGGTTGGGATCACATAGGTGTATGGGGTCAGAGGAGGGTGTTTACTTAAAATGCTGATTCCTAGCTGGGACTTGAGGCCCTGGAGGGAGATGGGGTTATGGGGACCCCGCCTCAGCCCAGGCCTGGGCTTTGGACTGAGCCCACCCCCACTTCCCCTGGGCACTCACCCCATTGGCGGAGGGCCTGGACTGGATGCCATCTGTGGGCACAGAAAGAGACTTGGTGAGGCGGGAGAGGCTGCACCCGGAAGCCTGCCCCCCATCCCTCCCAGTGAGGGGCCAGGGCCCCTAAAAGAGTGACTTGAGAGGCAGGGACTCTCATATGGGTGTCACTCCCTGTCACACATGTCAGAGAGGTGGGGCTCTGATTAAGGTGTCGGCACCCTCATATCTATAAGCACGTATCGGGCCCGACGCCTCACGATGGACTTAAGATGCCATGTCTGTTTTTTGGGAGCCGTGTGGCCTCAGCCCTGGGACATCACCTCTCTTCAGCATCTCCCAGGAAAGTGGCCGGCAGGGCCTGAGGACTTGAACTCGTTGTCACCTGCTGCCTCCCAAGGGTGCCCATTCGCAAGAAGCTCAATTGAAAGCAGAGCTGGGCTTCCAACCCCGGGCATTCTGATGCAGGAAGTGGTACCTTTACCCGATGCACCAGACCCCGCCCTGGCCCTCTGAGATGTGGGGCTTGGGCGGCCAGCTCGCGCCACTTCTTTGCGGGGCTGGGTGTGCACCTGCTCACCAATCCCGAGTGTCAAGCCCGAGTTCTTGACCCCGCGTGGTCTCCCCTCTACCCCACACCCCAGCTCTGTGGAAAGTGAATCAGTGTAACAGTGGGTTTTGCGTGGTTTCCTGGGAAATGGGGAACCCCATGGTACCCTGAGGCTGCACAGGATGGGGGGTGCACAGGAGAGGAGGGACTCACGGGAAGATCTGCGTTTCCTGTAAAACGCGGCCAGGCCGCCCCCGATTATCAAGATGAAGCTGACGATAGGGACGATGATGCTGATGAGGGTGGTGCTGTCGATGCCACTGGGCTGGTCCTTAGATGGGGTCGCTGGACGGGAAAGAGGGGACATGTGTCGGGGTGAGGAGGCCTCTGGGGACGGGCACCCCGGGTTTCCTCTAGGAAGCTGCTACCTCATAGTGGTCTTGATGGTTGGGTGGGGTGGGCCTCCCTGGGCTCTTGGGTTCTGGGATGGGTTTCCCACTCAGCCCTGGCCAAACAGAACATCCCAACCTCCTGGTTGCTGTGCTTGGTTCCTGGAGCCGGGCTCTGGCGTCTAAACTAGTCCTCCCCTGGTGTCTAAACTAGTCCTCCCCTGGTGTCTAAACTAGTGAGCTGTGAGCCTGTGGCAGCTGTGGTAGCTGGATCTGCTGGTACCTGAAGGCGCTTCTATTTTACTTTATCTTGGCCTTGCTTGGACAACCTTGAGCTGTACTTGTGTCAACTGCAAGTGAAAGAGTCCTGCCAAAGACCCTCAGGAAGGGACTCAGAGGGAGTGTGTCCAGGCAGTGGACGGGGGTGGGTGGGTGGGGGGTGGAGCTGACCCTCCTACTGAGAGGCCCTGGGGACAGGATGGGCGTTGTTGTCACATGGCATCTGGTAGCTCCACACTCAGGTCCCCCCTCCCCCGGCAGGGGAGCCCATGGCCTCCTCCTCTGCCTCCGGCCACCTGGGGAACCACTCACCTCGCAGCTGCGGGGTCAGCTCGCCGCGGCCAGTTCCTAGGGAATTGGTGGCTTGGCAGACAAGCGTCTGGTTAATGGTCTCATTCACTTCCAAGATCGTAAGCAAGGGGCCCTGGGCCACAGTGGAGGGTGGCAAGGGCCCTGTGGTCCTGGGGGAGCCAGAGAGAGAGGGGGTTAGGGCTGGCATGAGGAGTGGTCTTCCCCGGAGGCTCATGAGGTCAGAGTCCTCAGGGGCTTGTCTCAGCACCCGTAGGCAGTGCCGGCCTGCAGGCCTACGAGGTGCTGCCACTTTCCACTGAAAGCCACGTCCCACATTACTCTGTTTCTTGTAAGGTGCACAAAAGCAAAAGAAACTAAGCCAGGGCAACACATGGAAAGGCAGAGAGGGCAGATGCCCGAGGGCCTGGGGCGTGAACCAGTGGATGGAAGACGTGTCTTTAAAGTCTAGAAGGAAGCTGTTAGTGCAGTCAGTGCTGCCCTGACAGCCACCAGAGGCCTAAGACTCACAAGCCAGCCCAGCACCCACCACCTCTCACAGCCACATGGGAGCCCCCAGCCTCCGCAGCCCCCCAACCCTGACCTAGACCAAGGCGGCTCCCCACCTTCCTGAGCGCCTCCTTGTCTGGTCTCGCCATGGCCACCAGAGGGCGCGAGAGAACCCGAAGTCAGCTCATGCCCCTCTGCTCAGACCCGCATCATCCCTGACACCTCCCCTCCTTCACTGCCCCCCACCCACCCTAGCAGCCCTGACACCTCCCCTCCTTCCTTCACTGCCCCCCACCCACCCATCGCTGTCCCCTTTGCTCCCACAGCCTGGCCCAGCCCTGGCTGTTGCAGCCATCTGGGCAGTGACCCAGCACATAGAAGACTCTGTGTGTGCAAGGGGAAAGACCCGGATGAGTGATGGAAATGCATGGATCCCTAGGCCAGGCTCTTTGAGCTCCAGCCTCAGTAGGACTTGGCAGTGTGTGTGTGGGGGGGGAGAGGGGGGAGCTCTGAGCCTCCACTTTCTCAGCTGGGCAGAGGGGACAGTAGCCACTTGAGGTGACTGAGCAGGCTGCACCTGAGAGCTCAGAGGCCGGAGGTCTGGAATGTAAGATTGCAGCAACAGGGGTGACCGGCCAGGGTGGGGCTGGACTTTACTTGGGGCAGGGCGACCAGGGCAACGTGTGCAGGGAGGAGCTGACGTAGGGGCCCAGGCCAGTGCCCCGGACTAACCACTCCATTGTTGCAAAGCCTGCAGTCCCAGCCCACATCTGTCTCCTCCCTCACACCCAGGGGTCCAGCCCCTCCTCCCTCACACCCAGGGGTCCGCCCCAGCCCCTCCCTCTGACAGGACTCGGCCCCACTCACGTGCTCCACTCATAGCCCGTGGGCGCAGGGTTGCTGCGGACGTCACACCTGAGGGTGACATTACGTCGGCCGGAGTACCAGTTGTCATCATAGCCAGAGATGGAGACCTCCGGAGGGTCTGGGGGTACAGGAGATGGACTCAGAGTCTCAGAGGTGCTTGGGGTGCGGGAGGAGGGAAAGGCCTGTGGGGCGGAGTGGCCAGTGTAGACTGTGACCGGAGGGTCGGTGTGGGGAGGGGGCCTGGGAGGCTGCGCTGTGCAGGGACGACTGAGGAACGTGTGTAGACAGCTGACCTAGCCTGTGCTGGGGAGCGGGCAGTGTCAAGTGTGTGTGTGTGAGAGAGAGAGAGAGAGAGAGAGAGAGAGAGATATCAGCATGTGGCCTGGAACTGTGTGTGTGCTGGGGGGAGCTGTGTGTGTGTGTGTGTGTTGGGGGGAGCTGTGTGTGTGTATGTGTGCTGGGGGGAGCTGTGTGTGTGTGTTGGGGGAGCTGTGTGTGTGTGTGTGTGTGTGCTGGGGGGAGCTGTGTGCATGGTTCTCGAGGAGCTGCTGCAGACCATGGCGCTGGAGGTGTGCAGACATCCTAGCCAGGATAGCCAGTATGGAGCAGAGGGTGGGCGGCAGGTGGCCTGGCCGGGGCTTCCACTCACAGTGCACGGTCAGGGTCTTGGTCAGCCGGACAGGCTTCTCGAAGCTTTCACTCTGCACTATGCATGTAACGTTCTGACCGTCCGCCTGGCTTGAGGGCACCAGCATAAGGTAGCTGGTGACGTTGGTCGTGCCCGGCTGTAGTCCTGGCATCTGGCTCTCGTGGACTGTGGTGGCATTCAGGGGGGAGGTCCAGTTGATCTGGCTGGGCGGGCGGCCCCCCTGGGACATGCAGCAAGCCACACGCACAGGTTCTCCGGGGGGCAGGCTGGGCGGCGTTTCCAGGGCCTCAATTTTGTTCTGGGGCTTGGCTGTGGAGACACAGAGACAGTTATGGCTCCCATCTGGTCATGTCAGTCCCCGAGGCCCCCAGCAGCAGGGAAGGGAGCATGAAGGGTTCACATCCCAGCCTCGAGCCACTCTGATGATGGGGTGACGGACAGTGCGGGATGTAGGTGGACTAGCCTCACGGTGCAGCATGTTAAGCCTCCGCCTGCAGTACTGGCATCCTGCAGTCTCTGTTGTTTGGCCCCCAGCTGCTCTGCTTCCAATCCAGCTCCCTGATGAAGGTCTGAGAAGATGGCTCAAGGGCTTGGGTTCCAGCATCCACGTGGGAGACCCGGATGGAATTCCAGGCATCTGTCCCAGCCCTGGCTGTTGGGGCCATTTAGGGAGTGAACCAGCAAAGGGAAGAGCTGGAGTTTCTTCATGTTCTCTTGATGTTTAAGATTTAGTTTATGTATTTGGAAGGTAGAGTTAGAGAAAATCTTCCACATGCTGGTTCACTCCCCAAATAACCACGATGGCTGGAGCTGGATCAGGTCAAAGCCAAGAACCTGGAGCGTCCTCCAGGTCTCCCGTGTGAGTGCAGGGGCCCGTGGCCTTGGGCCGTCCTCCGCTGCTTTCTCAAGGGCTGGATGGGAAGCAGGGCAGCCTGGACTCGAACCCCAAACCCCACTGCAGAGCTGGACTTTCCAGCAGCAGCAACAGCAGCAGCCTGGGGTGTTTCCTGGGTCCTGCTTCCCTCAGTTCCTCCCCCCCTTGTCACCACGGCCCACCGCCCACTTCTTCCTTTGTCTCACTGTCACTGTCTCCTGGTGACCCCAATCCATAAGAACTCTAGCTCCCCTGGGCCAGCCGGGGGAGCCCCACTCTGAGGGCCCGTGCATGCCTGCTAGCGCTTGGAGCCTGCCAAGCTCCTTCCCATGCAGCCTTAGAGAGCCTTGTGGCCCTCACAGACTGACCTTGGATGAAGCGGCCAAGCTAACACAATGGCCTGTGACTCAGCAGTTACTGGTCACCAAACAGTAATGTGAGGGGTGGGTGGCTGGGTCGGTCTGGGGTGGGGTGGGAGGACACAGCAAGGATGCCAAGATCTGACCCAACGGAAAAAAAAAAAAAAAGAATCCTTTCTGAGGGCCTGGGGGGGTGTGGACTTCCTGCCTCGGAATCACCGAGCCAGCCACAGGAGGGCTCCGGCAACAGGGCCTCTCCCCCCTTACACAGGGTCCCGCAGTGCCACCAGCTCTCAGCCCCAGAGCTGCACTGGCAGCCATCCAGAATAAAACAGAGAAGGTCTCCAGTCCTGACATTTCATAGTGACAAGTTGCGTGGATGCTCAGAGAGTGAGGGTCCCCGCAGCCCCAAGTCCCGCAGGCGGTGAGGAGGGGCTGGCCACACTCTGCGTGGGGGAGAATGAATCTCTGAGCCGGTCTGGGAGATCCAGGATCCCTGGCTTTCCAGTTGGTTCTGTTTCTGCCGGGTGAAGCGAGGGTCCCCGTGTACACGCACTTCATGATGAACGCTTAGGGTGGGACTATGGATGGGACTATGGTCCCTATACACAGTTCAGAGGAGGCCCCCCCTAAAACAAACAGAACCCGCCACTGGCCTGGGAGCAGGGCTGCCTCCCGTAGGGTGCCCCAGCTCCCTGCTGCTCACCCAGCACCCGCAGCCGGATGCGCGCGCTTTTGCTGCCCTGAGGGAACGTGGCAAATTGGCAGGTGTAGTTGGCTTCGTCCGCGGCGCGCAGCTCAGACACCAGCAGTGATGCGTTCCACACTTCCACACCGGGCTTGGAGGCCACGAACTTCACCCGTTCAGGGTCTGACACGCTGGTACCCCGGGAAGAGTGCAATACAGCAATGTTGAGGACACCCCCTTCGGGCTCATGCTGCATCCAGGTCACCTGGGTGAGATGCGTGTCCGCCTCCAGAGGCTGGGAGCAAGGCAGCATCACGGTGTCACCCAGGAAGCCCTGCACCAGCTCGGGCGCCTGCACGGGACCGGTCTTGACCCCTGTGGGGGCGGGGGAGAAGGGGAGTGCCGGTGAGACACGGGCACCCCCAGAATGCATCCAGAAGCAAGGGCGCCCGAGGCTTGTACCTGCGCGCGCGGCGAGGCCCCCAGGGAATGGGGAACCAGGTGGAATCGTGATGTGTGAGTGCATGGGAGGTGTAAGCCGTCATGTGCTCCTGGCAGGGTAATATTTCCTGCCATTGCTGTATTTTCTGGATCTCACAGCCACGGATTCTTAAGCACCTGAGAGATTTCAGTGGTAGCTAAGTACTAGAGCCCGATCCTGCAATGGCAGGATGAACCACGGCCAGGGTCGTTTACAGCAGAGCTGTGAAGTCAGCGGCTGGATCGCCGGGTTTTCAAATTGAAGGAATACCGCTTCGGCAGGAGAGCGGCTGGGGTGTGGGAACCTGCTGGTCTGTGCTAAGAGGCCTCTCTCGCTGGGACGCTCCAGGAAAACGGGTTGGACGACAGAGAACACTCCCAAGGTACCTGGAGTAGCTGGGGGCTGGGCGCGCGGCTCTCCAGCGCGCCCTGGAGCAAGCAGCTGCGGTCAGCCCCGCTTGGCGGTGGAGGAGGAAAGGGCGGCGGGCAGCAGGTGGCCCAGGCAGTGAGCCAAGGCCCTCTATGCTCACTGTGTGTGCTCATCCCTGGTGAGGGACACGTGTCAGCCCTCGGGAACATTCAAACGCCTCAGGCGGCACCTTCTTAATTAAGGTCCTGGAGCAGGTGTGTAAAGGGTTAAGCTCTCTGGACTCCAGCCCTAACCACTCCCTGCCCCACACGGGTTTGTGGGCCAGTGAGTCCATCCTCTGCACCTCCTCAGGACCTCGGGGGTGGCCGTGCCACACCCAGGAAGTCCTTCAGTTAGGAGGGGGGGGGACAGGGAGGCGGGGAGGGTGTGATGGTGACTTGGGGGACTCATACCCCATGCATACTTGCCTCAAGTCCGTTCTGAGTACAGCCTGGAAGCCCAGTCCCCCCCTCCCCATCTGGCAGGTGTTTCCTTAGCTCTGTCCTAAGACAGGCCGCCTGGGGGGGGCGGAGCTCAGACCTGAGGCCCGTGCCCCCTCTTTCCCCCTTCCCAGGGAGGGTCTCCCCAGTCCCCAGGGGGGAGGGCCAGCTTCCTGCACCAGCTCTAGCCCCAAGCCCTGGGACTGGGGACTTCAGTCTGTGACTCTGCCGGCTGTCCCACAGCCAGGAACAGTATCATCCAGGGAGGGGTTATGGGTGTGTGTGGGGGGTTCATTCTTCCGCAGCTCCTAGCTCAGATCACTTCCTCTGCGGGAGAGGCCCTGAATATTCCGTGAGTCACCTCTCAGGAAACGCTAGGAGGAGGGGGCACCGGCTGCCCCAGTCAGCCTTGAGTCTATTCTATCCTCGCCCCGAACACACACACACACACACACTCAACTTCTCCAAGGCTGTGCAGGTCGGATTTGCACTCCTCCCCGCCCCTCCATCGGGCAGTAAAACCCGTGAGGTGGAGCGCAGAGACTGTCTATGAATGAATGCATAAATGGGATGGTTAGATGGCCAAGCCCTTGTAATCAGACTTTCGGGCTCGCAGCCACCTCCTTTCGCTTCGCCATCTCCGTCTTCCCGACCCGGTGAGGGGTGCCATGACTCATCCCCAGTCTGACTTTCCACCCTCCCCGTCCCCCGCTCCGGCCGGCCGGCCGCGCCCCGTTCGGAAAGGGCCCCCTGTCCGCCTTTCGAAACTTCACCAACTATCTGAGGCGGCCGCTGAGCGCGGGGGTCTCGCGGCGCCACGACCACCCCAACGCCGCCCCGTCCCCCGGGGTCCACCCGGGCCCGAGGGAGCAGGTGGGTTGCAACGCAATGGCTTCAGCAGCCCTCGGGGACCTTGGGGGTCACTCACCGGTGCTCAGCCTCCAGCAGGACAGCGCCAGCAGCCACCAAGGCCACCGCAGCCATCGCGGCCTGAAGGCCACGGCTCGGGCCATGCCCGCGTCCCCGGGGAGCCGTGCGCGCCGGTGGTTCCTGCTCCTCTTCCTCCGGTTCCCTCGGGGACCTTTGCTCCTGCCGGGAGCGGCGGGTTGCACCGCCCAGGCAAGCCCCGCCTACCCAGCGCCCAGAACTGCTTGCGCACCGCCCTCACTCCCTCGCTCCCTGCCCCGGGCGCGGTGCCCTGCAGGCACACCCCTTCGCCCAGCGCTCCTGCCGCCGGCCTTGCACTCAGGGGAATCCCGGGCTCCCAGAATGGGCGAGTTTATTTTTCCCCCTCCTGGGAGATCTGCTTTCTCAACTGAGAAATGGGTGTGTGGATAGCACTTACTTCCCAGCACGGTTTGGGAAGTTTAAACAGGAAAGTACTTTTTTAAAAAGGTTGAATTTGATTATTTTTATTGGAAAGGAAGATCATATTTATGGAGAGGAGGAGAGACAGAAAGCCTCTTCTGCTGGTTCGTTTGCCAAATGGCCATCATAGCTGGAGCTGGGCTGATCTAAAGCCAGGAGCCAGGAGTCTTTTCTGGGTCTCCCACGCGGGTGCAGGGTCCTAAGGTTTTGGACCATCCTCGACTGCTGTCCCAGGCCACGAGCAGGGAGCTGGATGGGAAGTGGAGCAGCCAGGACACGAACTGGCAGGCATAGGGGATGCCTGCACTTGCAAAGTGTGGATTTAGCTGTTGAGCCATCATGCAGGGCCCCAGACGAAAGTGCTTTACCGCAGTTCCCAGAGGAGGGCAGCCCCTGCGATGACAATGACCTTTAGTCTAGCTTTGCCCTGGCCATCGTGTTCACATGTTCATCAGACAACACATACTGCCGGGACCAGTGGCATTCTGGGTAGGCTGGGAGAGACAGCAGCAAATGATGGACGTGAAGCTCTCCTTGTGCGGTCTGGCGCTGTGCTTGAAACTGCAGGGTGGGAGAGCCGGCATCCCATATGGAGTCCGGTTCAAGTCCCGGCTGCTCCACTTCTCATGCAGCTCCCTGCTAATACGCCTGGGAAAGCAGCGGAGGACAGCCCAAGGCTTGGGCACCTGCACCCACGTGGGAGACCCGAGCGGAGCTCCCGGCTTGGTTACGGCCATTTGTGGAGTAAACCAAGAGATGGAAGAACTCTCTGTCAGTTTTTTTTAATTGATTATTTTGGGCCTGGCAAGATAGCATAGTGGCTAAAGTCCTCCCGTTAAATGCACTGGGATCCCATATGGGTGTCAGTTCTAATCCAGGCAGCCCTGCTTCCCATCCATCTCCTGCTTGTGGCCTGGGAAAGCAGTCGAGGACAGCCCAAAGCCTTGGGATCTTCCTCTCTGTCTCTCCTTCTCTCTGTATGTCTGACCTTGCAATAAAAAGAAAAAAAATCGGGGCCCAGCAGCGTGGCCTAGTGGCTAAAGTCCTCGCCTTGAAAGCCCCGGGATCCCATATGGGCGCCGGTTCTAATCCCGGCAGCTCCACTTCCCATCCAGCTCCCTGCTTGTGGCCTGGGAAAGCAGTCGAGGACGGCCCAATGCATTGGGACCCTGCACCTGCGTGGGAGACCCGGAAGAGGTTCCTGGTTCCTGGCTTCGGATTGGCGCGCACCGGCCTGTTGCGGCTCACTTGGGGAGTGAATCATTGGACGGAAGATCTTCCTCTCTGTCTCTCCTCCTCTGTGTATATCTGGCTGTAATAAAATGAATAAATCTTTAAAAAAAAAAAGAAAGAAAATCTTTAAAATTTTGTTAAACAGATTTATGAGAAACGCACAGTAAGATAGAGAGAGAGAGAGAGAAAGAGAGAGAGAGAGAGAAGAGATCTGTTGGCTTCACTCCCCATAGAGCAACGTGGCCAGGACTGGGTTAGGCCAAAGCCAGGAGCTTCTTCCAGGTCTCCCACGTGGGTGCGGGTCCCAAGCCCTTGGCCCATCCTCTGCTGCTGTCCCAGGCCACAGCAGGGAGCTGGATGGGAAGTGGAGCAGCCGGGACTTGAACTGGATGCTGGCAGCATCAACAGCAGCTAAACACACTATGCCATGATGCTGACCCCGTGACTCTGCCTTGGGATTCAATAAGATTTACTTGTTTTTATGGGAAAGGCAGATATACAGAGAGAAGGAGAGACAGAGAGGAAGATCTTCCATCCTCTGATTCATTCCCCAAGTGGCTGCAGTGGCTGGAGCTGAGCCAATGTGAAGCAGGAGCCAGGAGCTTCTTCCAGGTCTCCCACACAGGTGCAGGGTCCCAATGTTTTGGTTTGTCCCCTACTGCCTTCCCAGGCAGGGAGCTGGAAGGGAAGTGGGGCTGTTGGGATTAGAACCGGTGCATGCAATGTGAAGACTTTAGCTGCTAGGCTACTGCACCAGCCCAATAAGGAAATCTAAATACATACATACATACATACATACATACATACATACATACATACATTTGTGCCTATGGGAAGACCAGGTTCTCCTAGAGGGAAGGAGATATTACATTAGGAGTGTGTAGGGCTGCAGGCTGGTGGGGTCATGTATGGTGGCATGGGGAGAGAGGAGGAGGAGGGAGGCAGGAGAGAGAGAGAGAGAGAGACCCAGAGCCATTGTCTAAGTGCCTCTGAGGAGCCAGCTGGCTTCCAGCTTCACACCTGCCGGGGTCCTCCAGAGTCTCCCACCACGCCACTGCTCGGGGACCCCCTCATTCTATGCCTTCCCTGCTTGTAGGGACCCTTCCTTGTATTTCACCTGGTGGGGTGGTGCTCTGTCCCCCATGCCTCTGTTGGGTACCCTGGAGCAGCTCGGCTGCCCGGCCTGCCTCATCCTGCGCGCGCAGCAGGGATTTCTGAATGGAATCACGGGGCGCACACTTGGAAATCTCTGAGTTTTCCCACATCCCCTTTCTGCCCAGTGATTTCCGCACTGGGAACCTGTACTGATGCTCTTCCAGGGACCAGGACATCACCGTGGGGCTTTCCCCACTTCCCAGGCCTGCCTCTCTCTTCTGACTGACGAGGGGCTCCACCCGCCTTTCCTGGGGCTTCATAGTTGGGGACCCTCCTCACTCACTGTCCCCCTGGGCCCCTGACTCCTTGGTGAGAGGCAGATGGTCATTCAGTCCCTGGTGCTGGACGATGCTGCGCCAACCACTCAGGCTGTCGGTCAGGGATGGTCAAGTTAGGGTCAAGGGTCAGGAGGCCAGAAGGAGGTGAGGCTCGGCAGGTGTGTGGGGAGCGCTGATGGCCAATATTCTTGGGCCAAAACATAGAATCAGTATGATCCGGGTCCCTGCTGTTGAATGGCTGCAGGAAGCGTCTCACCAGGTGCCCGGATGATGGGAGGGGTGGTTGGGTTAGGTCTAGGAGCTGGATGGTGCCTCCTGGGACCTCTCCTGTCTCAGAGAGCCCGGCCTGGATGATGGGAGGGGTGGTTGGGTTAGGTCTAGGAGCTGGATGGTGCCTCCTGGGACCTCTCCTCTCTCAGAGAGCCCGGCCTGGATGATGGGAGGGGTGGTTGGGTTAGGTCTGGGAGCTGGATGGTCCCTCCTGGGACCTCTCCTCCCTCAGAGAGCCCGGCCTGGATGATGGGAAGGGTGGTTGGGTTAGGTCTAGGAGCTGGATGGTGCCTCCTAGGACCTCTCCTCCCTCAGAGAGCCCAGACTAGGAGACTCAGCCACCAGACGCAGAACTGCACCTTAGGTCAGGAGACAGTGACAGATCTGAGAGCCTCCCTGCCAAGGGGCGACTTCCTCGGGGGCTATGGGCTGAGGTGGCTGTGCCAGTTCTGGGGCTGGGGGTGCCCCTCCATGAGTGGGAAGAGTCCGTGTGCCTTGAGGTTGGAGGAGAGGTTTCACAGACGAAGGTGGGCTGTGGTTAGCCTGAGTGGACTTGAACTTGCTTTAGAAAGGCCACGGCTGGAGACGCTGCTTCCTGCTGCCGGCCGTGGCCAACCCTGCTGGATTCCTGGACGTGACTGAGAACTGAAAGCTGTGAGCGCTGGAGAACAACTTGGTTCAGGGGTTCCCCCTTCACCCACTGGTTCTGGGTTTACGTGCCAGGGTGGTGGCTTGGTCTGCCAGGCCACCTGAGGGGAGAAGTTGGCTCCTGAAACTTCCTACTGACACACATGGGCCTTGGCGTGTTGCCCATACAAGGAGCCAGTTTCATGTCTGCTGTCCAGGCTGGGTAGTCAGTATTGGGACTAGCGCTGTAGGTGAAGCCTCTGCCGGCATCCCCTAGAGGTGCCAGTTCAAGTCCCAGCTGTTCCACTTCCCATCCAGCTCTCTGCTTATGGCCTGAAGAAGCAGCAGAAGACGGCCCAAGACCTGGAGGAGGCTCTTGGCTCCTGGCTTGGCTTGGCCAGACCTAGCTATGTGTTACTCTGGCTTTCAAAAACAACTAATAAATTTTTAATTGCATTTTTAGATTTATTTTAAAGGCAGAGTTAGATATATGATATATATCATTATCATACATATAATACAATATACATAATCATGTAATATGCAATATTGTATTAGTATATATAAAATTATATCGTATAGTTTGCAATGTAATAGAATAATATACTATTATATATAATATATATTATATATTTATATCCCTTTTGCTGGTTCACTCCGCTAATGGCCTTAGTGAGAAGGAGCTGAGAGTTTCATCTTCTTTTTTTTTTTTTAATTTCATTTTATTTTAATTAGAAAGTCAGTTATACTGACAGGAGGAGAGACAGAGAGGAAGATCTTCCATCCGTTGATTCACTCCCCAAGCAGCCGCAACAGTTGGAGCTGAGCCAATCCGAAGCCAGGAGCCTGGAGCCTCTTCCAGGTCTCCCACGCAGGTGCAGGGTCCCAAGGCTTTGGGCCGTCCTTGACTGCTTTCCCAGGCCATAAGCAGGGAGCTGGATGGGGAGCTTGGCTGCTGAGATTAGAACTGGCGCCCATATGGGATCCCGAGTCATTTAAGGGGAGGACTTTAGCTGCTAGGCTACCACTCCAGGCCGTGTGTGTTGAGTGTTAACCACCCTCTCAGGGCGCCACCCACATCCTTTCTCTTCCAGCTTCCTCTGACCCACGAGCCCTCACTATGGCTCTTTGCGTTCCACGCTTTGCTTTTTCCCTTCTGAGTCCGCTGGGTCTCTCGGGGTCTGGTTCATCATTCTGAAACACCCACCAAGTGACAGCATAGCAACAACAAAGAAGCAGCTAAGGAACTTTCAGGGCTGGCCCAGTGCTGCTGCCCCTCCCCACCCACTGCCCCTCCCTCACAGCCCTTCTCCCCCACAGGGCCCCTCCCCCATAGCCCCCTCCTGCAAGGCCCCCTCCCCCACAGCCCTTCTCCCCCACAGTCCCCCTCCCCCACTGCCCCCTGCCTGACTGCCCTCTCCCTCACAGGCCCCCCCCCAGCTTATCTTAATGATTGTGTTTTATCTCATGAGGCTTGGGGAGCTTGTCAGGGTCCCCAAAGGGCACGGTGACAGCAGTCTTATCAGACTTACAAGGTCCCAAGGTCCAGTGTCATAGTTTAGTGGGTAAAGCCACCACCCGAAGTGCTACCACCTCATATGGCCACTAATTTGAATCCTGGCAGCTGCACTTCCGATCCAGCTCCCTGCTACCGCACCTGGAGAAGCAACAGAAGACCCCAGAACCCCTGCTCCTACATGGGAGCCCCGGAGGAGACCTCCCTCCTGCTCCTGGCTGTTACTCTCTGGGGAGTGAGTGAGCAGGTAGATCTTCCCTCTGTTTCTCCCTCTCTGCCTGTAACTCTAAATAAATAACCCTCCCTTTTAAAAATTATTTAAAAAAGAAAACCCAAAGAACTCAAATCCCTCCACATCCACGCTGTGAGTCCCCAGGGGTGGTTGGGTTTTGGCGGCGTCATCCCAGCCCTGCTTTAGATGGAGGAGGGCACGAGGGGTGGGCTGGGACCAGGAAACGGCTGGGGGCGCACGTGTGGCTTCTGCGTGTCTGCATGTCAAGGCTGCTTGCTCCTGGAGCCGCAGGGCCGGGGCTGGAGGCTCTCTGTCCTGTGCTGGTGAGGCAGTGCGGGCCTGGCCACAGCGGCCGGTTAAGCTCCCCCTGTGGGCACTGTGGTCTTGCAGCTTGCAGAGCCCAGGACGGTGTGGCCTCCTACGTGGAGTGGGCACAGCAGTAGCGACCACTTCTCAGGGTTTTGGGCAAAGAGTCGTTTAGGCAAACTCTGCACTGTGCAGACCTAGCTATGCTGAGGATCAGGCGGACTCCTACGCCAGGAAACCCTCCTGGGGCTCTGGGCTGGGTCAGGACTGCCTTGTTGGGTCTGCACCCCAGCTCTGACAACTAGGGTCTGTCTCCACCTCCCCGCTGCACTGGGCTGAGCACCAGGGGGCCGAGTCCCTGCTGCAGTGGTCAGTGGTCAGCGGTCAGTGGTTAGTGGTCAGCGGTCAATGGTCAGCACGCAGTCCCCAGGAATGCCCGTGGCTGACAGTAGTGCTGAATGAATGAATGAATGAGAGAATGAGTGATATAGTTCTCTGCAGGCTCATTTTTTTCTTGATTTATTTGTTTATTTTCATTTGAAAGGCAGAGTTTTTGGAGGGAGAGAGCTTCACCCACTGCTTCTTTTCCCTAAACGGCCACAATGGCTGATGTGAAGCTGGCAGCCAGGAGCCTCTTCCAGGTCACCCACATGGATTCAGGGGTTCAAGTGTGGGATCCAGGATTGCAGGTAGCTCTGTGTGTGTTGCGGGGGTGGGGGAGGCTCTGATTTTAAACTCCTCTCCTGTAAATGTCATGGGATGCTCGTGGCCATATTTGGGGTGGGTGCTGTTCTTTCCTCAGTTTGATAGAAGGAATAAATACAGAGAAACCAAGGCCCAGAGGCTGGCATTGTGGTGTAGTGGGATGGGCTACTGTCTGCAGCGCCATCATCCCATAAGAGTACTGGTTTGGGCCCCGGCTGCTCCACTTCCCATCCATCTCCCTGCTAATATACCTGGGAGAGCAGCAGAGGACGACTCCTGTACCCATGTGGGAGACTGGGAAGAAGCTCTTTTGGCTCCTGGCTTCAGACCAGGCCCGCCACGGCCACCATAGCCACCTGGGGAGTAAAGCAGCAAACAGCACAGCTCTCCCTTTCTTGCTCTTAAAAATCTCGAAAAGAAAAAGGAAGAACGAAAAATCAATGAAGCGAAGGTTTCTGGTGAAGCCAGGGCAGGAAGCAGAGGGCGTGTGTTCCCTGCGTGTGTCCTGTGCCTCCCACGGCTCACAGACGGGAAGGTCTGCATGGCTTCAGAAGCCGAGGGCATGTGTCTGCTCATGCAAGGCTGCAGCTGGGACACAGGCGCCCGGGGCCAGATCCTGGGCTGGGCTTCCATGTCTCTCTCCATGAGCCTCCGACCCCCTGGGGGCCTGGGAGGATGAGGATGGGATGGTATCTGGGCTACAGGGGCCTTGCAGGGGGGCACAGTGTGGAGTCAGCATGCAGGACCCTGGGGTGGGAGGGGGAGTCACAAGGCAGGGTAAGCCCTTTTCAGGTCAGGGGGAGGCAGGAGGGCTTCTGGGAGGAGGTGACATTTACATAAAGTCCTAAAGGAGGTGAGGGAAGAGCAGGAATTGTCGGGGAATCTCCGGACCCGCAGAAGAAAACCCAAAGCTGAGTGAATGTGTAGGAACTCTTTATTCCATCAGGCAGCATGCAAACAGGAAAGCCGTCTGCTCCTTCTTTCTCTCTACTCTGTCTGCCTCTCTACTCTGTCTGCTCCGCTACTCTGTCTGCTCTCTACTCTGTCTGCTCTCTCGCTCCAGGACCCAACCTGCTTATATATAACACCTAGCCAATCAGCTAAAAGGTCACCCCTGCACGTGGGAAGCAACCAATCAGCTAAAAGGTCACTCCCGCAGGCAGGACACACAGCCACACCCCAAGGGGAAGATACTTCCTGGACTTGTTTACCGCTGCCCTCGTCAGGGCTGGTCTGCGGTGCTGTGCTAGACAGCCCCATAGATCGTTAGGCGCTCTCAACAGCTCCCCCTTTTTGTTTAATTAACAAGGGACTGTGCCTGTCTTAGGTGTTCCGAGTTAGCACTCTCCTTACCCGTCATGGGCTGACCGCGCGGCCGTGGACGCGGCGCCTGTCTTAGGTTGGTAGAGCCCATATCAGATACTTACCCGTCTTTGACTACCGGTCTAGCATGTTCAGCCATACCTTGGGGGACTCTCGTCTATGGAGCACAAGCACCGCTTGCACTAGCACCTGCTATTGGGCTTAGTGGCGCCACGCTCGAATTAGGGGGTGCGGCCAACCCAGAGCACATGAATGACAAGGAGCAGACCTACCCTGGTTAGACCAGCCCACTGGTGAGCAAATGAAAGGCCTCTCAAGACCCAATCGGGCCACTGCTCTACTGAAGCTACTCTTACCCCTATGGCATTGATGGAAAGAATTTGCGCGTGGAGCTCTCTGGTTAAATTATCGAACCTCAAGGACCAGCTGCCATTATCAGCACAGCAGTGCCTAACCCATTCCAACATTGGGTCAAGCCACCCCCATATTCACTATAATTCAAATAAGAAACATTGAACCAATGGGAAACCAAAAACATAAATGGTGGGGAAACACATGCAAAGGCAGGGGGTATAGAGACAATACTCTTACAGGTCACATTTACATTTTCTTCCCAACTGGGTGAGTTACTATAGATATAGGCACAGTTCTGTATCACTGTCCCACAAGCCTAAGCGAATGCTGATATATCTGAGCGGCCACCATTGCTGGTACACAATACTCAGGCATTCCAAGGTTGAGCGAACACTGAGCAGGATCACCATATGAATAATTATACCCAAAAAAGGTTGAGTTGGAAAAGATGGAAAACAAATTTGTCACAGCAAAACCTGGGGCCACTCTTCTGGGTGACACAGTACTTAGACATCCCATCCATTCCGGGGGCCATCTCCAAACACCAGCACAGCATGGCAGTATCTGACGTACTCCGGTCACAGACCATTGCCACATTCAGCTTGCAGGCAGAGTCAAGGAGCGGTGGCAGTCATGGTCATAACTACTCCATCAGTTCGGTTACCCTGAAACCTCCCTATGGTCCGACCCGCCATCAGGATGCAAGGTCGAGTCTCATTTACAGCATAGGCCCAGGCTTGGAAGCACACAGTACCAGGCAAGATGATACTTATGTTCCTTATGGTATTGATTTATTGTCCCAAGGGACAGTGGGCAGTCCGATGCTCTCATTGCTGGTAAAGAACGTAGGCAATATAGGCTGTTATTGGTCACTGGCAGGGGCATCGGCCATGCCCTCACTATCATCCACAGGTGAAGGTCCTGGTTGTGTCCGTTCGCTGCCAAGCTCGTTGTCAGTGCAGTCATTAGCATCCACCACATTGGGGGCTTCATCTTGAGGAGGCTCCTTCACCACACGTGTCAGACATTCGGGTATCCACACTGGTCCTTCAGAATCCTGTGGAAAAACACAAACTGCACCTCGCGTCCGTCGTAAGACAGGATGCGGGCCTCGCCATGCTTTTGTTAGGACATCCTTCCACATAACCCGGTCTTTACAGGGGCCATCGCCCGAGGCATGCCGCTCAGCAGCAGAGCGGCCATGCAAATCCAAAATCAAAAAATTAAAAATATATGTAACAAGAGCTAACTGGTGTTTTGGGCTATTGGGGAAGAGGGAGGCTCCTACTCCCCGTTTTTGTTTAATTAACAAAGTCTTGAGTATGGCATGAGCACGCTCCACTATAGCCTGACCCGTGGAATTATAGGGAGTGCCAGTAGAATGTTTGATAGCAAATTTAGAACAGAATTTATACTCTTGAAAATTAGGAACATTCATATACTTGGATATCTAGCATTTCTCAATGCAATTTTAAGAGCATCTTAACTTTTTGGTTTAGGAGTACAAAACATGCTATACAATAATTTCCTCTTTCGCTAATTTGATAAATCACCATCTTTTAATTATGATATCTAATAAGAGACACTCGTGACAACAACTTTTACCATAACCACAAAAAAATAAATTTTCTTTTGAAGAACAGTCATCTCCTGATTTATTTACAGCAGTAATAGAATGTTCCTTTTTTAACGGAAGACTACATATTCTCTGATACATCCCAAAGCAAATGTAGTATAAAGTTTATATACCAGTTACACAGTAAGAGGGCTTCAATATTTGCTTTGAATGTATTCATTGCAAGTACATTTTGAAGCCTCTTAATTTTTGGTTGATATCATGAGGTTACATAGTATCACCTGTGATATGATCTAAACTGGTTTAAAAGGCCTTTATAATTATCTTCAGGTACTATTTTATACTCTATTCACCATTTTCAGGTTTTCCCTTTGCCTTCCTAGATATATACATATATAGATACACGGGTATATATAAAAACTGCAGTAAATTTTGCATCCCATTTGTCTATACAACTCTTATATGTTCATTTATTATGTGAACAATAAAAGAACTATTTCATGAGGTTCAAGTATAGATGAATAAATACCACTGTAAGAGTAAACAAGAACTGAAAGACAAGCACAGGTGCACAGGCAAAGTCCCTAAAACCTATTCCGAAGTGTATGATCTCATGTTGCCAATATTCTTTCTAGTAATTCATCAGTTTTCTGCTCATAAACATGAACTCAGACCCAAATAGTTCTTCTCATTGTTCAAGTTGTCTGTTACAAGATTTACCAATATACTATTCAAATTCTGTTTTTACTTTTCTGAAGGAATGCTGAAGAATTCATTAGCTTTTATCAAATGACTTTAAGTGTCAATGACATTTTCTATAAAAGGATGAATCATTAGTCAATTTAGAGAAAGATATTTCATTTCTGTATATTGGGTTGTGATGATTTAAATCACTGTGGGGCCTAGTAAACAAAATGGTAAATGAAAGCATATAATTCAACTCTTGCACTAGCTTGAAATCTAGTCGGACCTAGGAGCGTACCAGGGATTTGGAGCTCGGTCCTCCTGTACGGGAAAGACCTGCCCAAGGCCACGCAATTCTCTCCAACCTTGCCTCTCCTCCACATTGAGGTCGCCTGGCCGGACTCCTAACACATCCCAATCACCAGTCCAGGGAGGAGCCATAGGCACCAAGGGCGGGTCTCCTGGTGGGGGTCTAGGTACCCAGGATTTCTTTGAATGACTCACCGATGCAGTTTCTAGTCTTTCTACTAGCTCATCCAATTCGCTCCCTGAGGCTTCCTCTTTCTCCTCTGAATCTGATCCTCCTGACTCACTAGTTGCTCCTTTTGAAGAAGCTTCCTCTTGCATTTCTCGCAATAGCTCTTCCCCTTCCTGCAAGATTTCCTTAAACTTATCTGACCGTTCCGTAAGACAAGACTTAACCAAGGTCCAGAAACCAATGGTTCCTGGCGGTAATGGACTCTTCCGCTCAGCCCGCAGAAGGTCTCTCCCGAGGCGCTCCCATTGGGGCAGAGTCAGAAGACCTGCATCTAAGAACCAAGGGGAAACCCTACCCGCTGTCTGCAAAAATGCAAGCACCGTTTTCGCCTTCACAGGAGTACCATGTTTTTTCAACAGTTTCCATAACAGCTCCTGCATACGCATACTAGAAGATAGATTCCCCATAATGTTAAATGGTATTATTCCCTGACCGAAGGCTGTCTCGTCGCTAACCCACGATCCTTTCTTGTCGCTAACTCGCGAACCTCTCTCTCCTCACTAACCCGTGAACCTCTCGTTGCTGCCCTGCGAACCTCTCGTCGCTGCCCTGCGAACCTCTCGTCGCTACCCTGTGAACCTCTCGTTGCTATCCTGCAAACCTCTCGTAGCTATCCTGCGAACCTGACGCGCGCGTCCCCGCAAAAGCGGCTTCCTGAGCCTATGCTCAGCTACTGACCTGTTTCCTGCGTGTGCGGCTTCCTGAGCTGTGCGCTCAGTTGCTTACCTTGTCCCGTGGTGTGCGGCTTACCGGCTGAAGTGGATCCGAGTCACGGCACCAGATGTTGGGGAATCTCCGGACCCGCAGAAGAAAACCCAACGCTGAGTGAATGTGTAGGAACTCTTTATTCCATCAGGCAGCATGCAAACAGGAAAGCCGTCTGCTCCTTCTTTCTCTCTACTCTGCCTCCCTACTCTGTCTGCTCTCTTGCTCCAGGACCCAACCTGCTTATATATAACACCTAGCCAATCAGCTAAAAGGTCACTCCCGCAGGCAGGACACACAGTCACGCCCCAAGGGGAAGACACTTCCTGAACTTGTTTACCGCTGCCCTCATCAGGGCGTTGATCTATGGGGCTGTGCTAGACAGCCCCATAGATCGTTAGGTGCTCTCAACAGGGAATGAAGGGCTTGAGGTGGGTGGGTGTGGGACGAAGAGGGTGGAAGAGAGATGATGAGCGGGAAAGTGGCTGGTGCCTGATCATCTCTGAGTGAGACGGACATGGGGAGGGCACCGAGCCGAGGAGAGGCGCGGTTGCTTTAGCTCTGGGCAGGATCTCTCTGGGGACCGTGTGAGAAAATGATCTTAAGGATGCAAGAACAAGAGTTGGAGAGCCCCGTGGGCGGTGGCCAAAGAGGCCTTTGGTTCATATCCTGTAGTTTCATGGTGAGAGACTCCGAGAGACGCCGAGAGACGCAGGCTCAGATGACCTGATGTGGCGGCCCGCGGGACCCTCCACTGGGAGCCCACCTCTGAGCCGAGAGCTCACAGGCAGCTGCCTGGAGGAGGCAGTGCTCGTGAGAAGCCCCCGGGTGCAGAGATAAAATTAAGGTGGTACCTGCCAGGACTGAGAGCCTGCAGCGAGCTAGGGCCGTGTCCAGCTCACATGGTGCCTGGTGTGCATGGCTCCTTGCCCTGCAGGGGAGACCTGCGTGTGGTTGACAAAACCGTGGAGTCATCCCAGTGGGTGTTTCCAGGTGGGGATGGAACAGTAGCACCGGAGTGCGGTGCTCACGGTGGTGGACATGGTCTGTGACAAGGCCGTGGGCTGTGCCGAGTCATGGAAAGTCTAGGAAAGTCCCCTAGATTCTCTCACTTAATCCTCACAAGAACCCAGAGGTCAACACTGTCCCGACTCCTGGAGGGAAAAGGTAGGTCGGTGATGTCAAGGCCTGGGGCTGACACGCAGACACAGCAGGCACCTGCGTGCAGGGATTAAACCCAGGAAGTTCTGCCTTCAGAATCTGCTAGTCCTTTGTCCCCATTCTGGGCTGAGAATGGCCTGGGCCTGGAGCTGGGCCTGTTCTCTCCAGGGAACATTGGAAGGCAGACTGGTGGCTTTGAAACGAATCCATGGTTGGGCTGCTGCTGGACCTGGGAGCCTAGTTGCACCCTCACCCCCCAGATTCCAATTTCCTGTACCCTGGGCGGTGCTTGGTCTCTGCCGTGCATACGTGAACCCCCGGTGGTGTTCTGGGCTCCTGACACCAGACTGGCCCAGTCTGGGCTGTTGCCATCATTTGGGGTGAGAGTAGGGGACTTATGAAAACAAGAGGGTCAGCCTGTCAAATACATTAAAAAATTTACTTTACTTGAAAGTCAGAATTATGGGGAGAGAGAGAGGAGAAAGAGAGAGAGAGAGAGATCTCCCACCTGCTGCTCCTTCGGAGCTGAGCCGGAGCCAGTGGAACTGAACCCCATAGTGTAAAAGCAGGACTCACCCTCTGTCCCCCATAGCCCAAGGGGTCCTCGCCTGCCCTTATGAAAAGGGACTTAGGGAGCAGTACAGCTGGCCTCCCAAGGCTCTCATTACCGATTCGACGAGTTCTGGCTCCCCCACAGATAGGAACATCAGTGGCCAGGGTTGTGTCAGGGTGATTTGTTTGGGGCAGTTCCAGGTAACTGCCACATTCCTGTAATTCCAGCCAGCCACCATCAAGTCCCTCGAGAGCATGGCATCACTGACCAGTCAGTTTTGGGTGTTGTTTGCCAACAATTCCTGGTCTCCTACATGGGTACAGGAGCCCAAGCCCTCTGGGTCATTCCTTGCTGCTTTCCCAGGCCATAAGCAGGGAGCTGGATGGGAAGTGGGGCATCTGGGACATGAACCGGGGCCGTATGGGATGCCGGCGCCACAGGTTGAGCCACCATGCTGCCCCCAAATCAAGCATCTCTTGTAGAATGTTTCCTTTCCTAGTAAGAGAAATGCAAATGAAAGCATGTGGCGGTGGTGGGGAGGAGGGGTGACACTTCTCTGAAGTCAAAAGATACTGGAGTAAGGTGAGTTCTCGTGTGGGTGATGCTGAGGGCAACAGGAAATGTTGTGCTTGGCTGGCTTCACCGCTGTAGCAGGCAGTGTGGTGAGATCTTTCTACAGGACAGTTCCTCATCGCCTCTGGTCCTGCAGTCAGTGGTCAAGCAGACATATGTTATAGAAACCCTTTCGCCGCCCCCAGATGATTCAGTGTGCCCCAATGCCTCATCTGAGTGACGTTGGTGGCAGGCGGGAAATACCCAAATTGTCCACTGACAGAGAAGTGGCTGCCTGCTGGCTCAGTCCCACCCAGGGCAACTACCGCTGGACAAAAGAGGGGTGGGGTGATGTGTGCACGGGGAAGACACAGTGGGAGTGGCGGCCAGACACGGGACAGGGTGGAGAGACAAAAGTGTGCCTGACAGCAAACTCGACAGTCGAGGAAAAATTCGCTTGTTTATTTTACTGATTTGAAAAGCAGAGAGAGGGCCCAGTGCGATGGGTCAGTGGCTAAATCCATTTAAATAAGTTGCATGCACTGGGATCCCATATAGGCTTCGGTTCAAGGCCTGGTTGGTCCACTTCCCTTACAGCTCCCTGCCTGTGGCCTGGGGAAGCAGTCGAAGATGGCCCTAAGCCTTGGGACCCTGCATCCGCATGGGAAACCGAGAGGAAGCTCCAGGCTCCTGGCTTCGGATTGGCTAAGTTCCGGCCATTGCAGCCACTTGGGGAGGGAACCAGCATATGGAAGATCTTTGTCTCTCCTTCTTTCTGTAAATTCTGCCTTTCCAAGAAAAAAAATTTTTTTTTAAACATTTATTTATTTTATTACAAAGTCAGATATACAGAGAGGAGGAGAGACAGAGAGGAAGATCTTCCATCTGATGATTCACTCCCCAAGTGAGCCGCAACGGGCCGTACGCACCGATCTGAAGCTGGGAACCTGGAACCTCGTCTGGGTCTCCCACACGGGTGCAGGGTCCCAATGCATTGGGCCGTCCTCGACTGCTTTCCCAGGCCACAAGCAGGGAGCTGGATGGGAAGCGGAGCCACCAGGATTAGAACCGGCGCCCATATGGGATCCCGGGGCTTTCAAGGCGAGGACTTTAGCCACTAGGCTACGCCGCCGGGCCCCCAAGAAAAAAAAATCTTAAAAAAGAAAAAAGAAAAGCAGAGAGAGAGAGAGCGAGAGAGAGAGAGAGAGAGAAGGGGCTGTATAGAATGAGAGATCTCTTATTCCCTGGTTCACTCCTCCTGGGATAGTGGGGGTGGGGCCAGGCTGAAGCAGGGTGGGTGGGGGTTGGCGGGGAATTCATCCTGTACCATGTCCCAGCACACAGCAGTGACAGGGCTGAGAGATGGATCCTGGGGGAAAAATGCCAGCATGCCAGAGCTCATTCTTTATTTTTTTAAATTACTTTTATTTTTGATGGTGTTTACATAGTTGCTGAACTTGGGAAGGATCGAGGGTTAGGGGAAAGTGAGTGAGAGCATTGTTTTAAAATTTTCTTTTTCCTGGGCCCGGCGGCGTGGCCTAGCGGCTAAAGTCCTCGCCTTGAAAGCCCTGGGATCCCATATGGGCGCCGGTTCTAATCCCGGCAGCTCCACTTCCCATCCAGCTCCCTGCTTGTGGCCTGGGAAAGCAGTTGAGGACGGCCCAATGCATTGGGACACTGCACCCACGTGGGAGACCTGGAAGAGGTTCCTGGTTCCCGGCTTAGGATCGGCGCGCACCGGCCCGTTGCGGCTCACTTGGGGAGTGAAACATCGGATGGAAGATCTTCCTCTCTGTCTCTCCTCCTCTCTGTATATCCGGCTTTCCAATAATAATAAAATCTAAAAAAAAAAAAAAAAAAAAAAAAAAAAAAAAAAATTTTCTTTTTCCTGTATTCAGGGGAAGTGGGGAGATAAGGGGAGAAGCTGCTAACCACCTTAGAACCCAGGCATAGGCAACGGCCATGTCATCCTAGGGTCCCCAATGTGGAGCACCCCTCAGGTGGTTTCGACAGTTCTGAAATATTGTTGATCTCGCCACTCCAAGGATGAGGAAACCCTTCCAAGGTCCATTGGCTGACACCGTCCATCTTAGAGTCTCCATTCGCTCAGATATTTGCTGTCATCATTTGGTTGGGTTGGTTGCCCAATTTCTTCCGACCTCCTTCCTCTGCTGAGGCACTAGGTGTCTTTGAAAGCCCCAGTGGACTGCCGTATCCTCCATGTGCATCTGGGCATGCTGTCCACTGCACCGTCTTCAGCAACTGGGGACGCCCAGCTCTGACACATGCACTCTATAGTCAGCCCACCAATACTGCAATTCTCCCCACGGGGTTCTGAATTCAGGGGTTCAGTTGGGGGGGAGCCCCAAAGAGACCTCGTCTGAGGTGGTCCCAGACATAAGCCTTGTGTGTGCCTTCCAGTACAGGGTCTGGCTCAATCTGTCACCCACATCAGCCTATGCACACACTGGTAGTTGCAGTTGCTGGGTCAGTTCTGTCCCCAGCCCCATCTCTTATGCCAACCAATGGGTGCTGCGGTACAGCCCAACCCTGCCCACCGCACACTTACCATTGGCACAGCTCTGGCAGTTGCCATCACTTGGGGAATACATCATTGGATGGAAGATCTTCCTCTCTGTCTCTCCTCCTCTCTCTATATATATCTGACTTTGCAATTAAAAAAAAAGCCCACTCCTAGTCCCGGATCTTATACTCCCCGGGTGGTTCTGCAGTCTAGCTTGACAGGCTTTGCCCCCCAGTCCCAGGACCGGGGGTCTTTGAGCACGGAAGCATTACAGAGAGTCAGTCACCACATGCTTTGATCGATCAGTACAGCAGCCTCAGTGAATGACAACTTCCGGAGTAGGACAGTGGGTTCCCACTTGGATTTGTTTCCCGCTGCCTTAAACAATGTGATGAGGACAAGGCATTTTGCAATCTTGTTCTATAAATACCCGACTAAAACCATTCATGCCAGGCTGTCTCCCTTCCCCTCTAATAACTTGTAAAGCCGTGAGTTTTCACCGAGTTGAGAGCTTGGCACACTGTTGTGTACCGCGTCTCTCTTTGGCTTGCACACGCCTATCAACGGTCCCCTGTGGGGGTGTCCCACGCTACATGTGTCGCGATTCTGTGTCACTTCCAGGGTAGCTGCAATGCTTGGCAGAGGCCTTGTGCCAAAAGCCAGAGCCACTGTGGGCACCCCAGGGCCTGGCTCCTTGTAGCCTCTTGGGGGTGCGTGGCTGGAAGCGGGATATTCCCATTACAGAGTGTGGGGTATTCCACACCGCGCCAGCGCCCACGCCACAGCGTTTTTATTAGTTTTAAGATTCATTCAACCAGGAGCTAAAACCGTGGAAGAGATGAAGCAGTAGGCCCCGGCACGGACGCGTAGTGGCTAAAATCCTTGCCTTGCATACATCTCATATGGGCGCCGGTTCTAATCCCGGCAGCTCCACTTCCCATCCAGCTCCCTGCTTGTGGCCTGGGAAAGCAGTCGAGGACGGCCCAATGCATTGGGACCCTGCCCCATGTGGGAGATCCGGAAGAAGCTCCTGGCTCCTGGCTTCAGATCGGCTCAGCTCTGGCTGTTGCAGTCACTTGGGGAGTGAATCAGTGTACGGATCCTTTCTGTCTCACCTCTGTGTATATCCTCCTTTCCAATAAAAATAAATAAATGTTAAAAAAAAAAAAAAGAAACGAGGCAGTAAATGGGGATCTTCACACGTCAGAATCACACTGGCAGGATGGGACTCCTGAAACCCCTGCAGGGGACTTAGGGGAACTTGCTTAGCCCCTTGGGCCTCAGTTTTCTTGTTTATAAAATGGGAACAATGTTGTTTTCTGCATAGCACTTTTAAAAGATGCATTTATTAAAAGGCAGAGTTAGAGATTCCATCTACTGGTCCACTACCCGTGAACCTGGTTCCGCCTGGATGTCCCCTGGGTGGCAGGGGCGTTACCTGCTGCTCTCGGGGAAGCGCCTGTAGGCTTTGTGATATGTTGCCGGCAGTTTGGGGGATGTGGGGACTTTGCCTGGAGAGGTTCCAAGTGGTGGCTCAATGGAAATGGTCTGAAGCCCCAGGGTTTGTGGTGGACGATGATGTCCGTGGGTTTCCTGGGAGAAGCTGCCGGAGACCCTGGAAAGCTGCCATCTGACATCTGTGTGGCTGAGAAGGCTTGCTGGGGGGGGGGCTCGTTGGAAAGAGGAGTGGTTGGTGCCACCAGCAGCCCCCACTTCATGGAGGCCCTCCAGAAATGAGAGTAGGAGTGCCCCCCTTGCTGCACAGAAAGACCTAGCCAGCTGCAGCAGCCACATCACACTGTCCCGTTCCTTCTGTGTCCTCCCTTGGTCCACCGCTGCTGAGCCGGGAGGAAGACGAGTCAGGAAGAGGCCATGCCCCCACCGTCACCGCAAGGCTGACACAGGTCAGAGCTGGGCAGAGAATGAGCGTGGGGATGGGCGGAGTTGGGATTTTAAAATGACATTGGAGTGGGTGGGCAAGGGCTGGGGTCCTGAATTCGGGATCTGCCCCTTGCCAGCCCTGCCACCAGGGGTAGGAGGCCTCATCCGCTATCTGTGCACCCCATTTTCCTGCTTGGTAATGTGAATCAGGTGTAGGCGCCTCTCGGGTGGAGAGTGGAGGAAGGTGGCCTGAGAGCTCCGAGTACTGGGTGCTGCGCCCCGCGGACGGGACACTGACCGGAGCCCAAGCTCTGAGTGGGGATGACCTGGACTTGGGCAGAGACCCTCCCTCAGTGGGCGTCCAGGTAGGGCTGTGCCCCGAGGCCAGCGGAAACCTCGCACCGCCTCCTGTGTGGGACCGGGCTGGGGGTCTGATGGAAATGGGTGGGGTTGTTGGCTACGATGGCCCCATCCCTCACCACCAGGCCCCGCCCTTACCGTCCCGGTCCCGCCCCTCGCTGCCAAGCCCCGCCTCCACCATCAATGGCCATGCCTGGGATGGCCAGAGGTCCTGGAGCAGGCTGCCATCTGGCTTTGATCCCAAGCTCAGGGATTAAAGTGGGATTGCCCTGTAAAGTGGGATGTTTATGGCAGTGGCTGCCCCGGAAATAGAGCGAGGACCATGGGCAGGAGGTGCCTGGAAAAGTGCCTGGTGGGTAGTCTGTGAATGCTGGGTGCTCTTCAAAGAGTACTGGGAAGCTGCAGCCATGGTGGAGCCGGCATGGGTCTGGGAAGGCCAGAGCAGGGGGCCTGATAGGATCTGTGACAGCATATGCTTGGTGCACCGCCTTGCTAGGCCAAGGGCTGGGGACTGGGAACCTGGTGGTGGTGGGGTGTCCACTGGTGGCCTATGGCGTCACCAAGAAACCTGAGCTTTCCTGTCCAGTTGGTTTCAAATGTGACGGGATCTCCTCTCGGGGAGCCCTGGGGGCAGGGGGCCAGGAGCTGTGACGACTCCTGTACGGGGGACAGGATCCGGCCTAGGTGCACACTAAGAATGGCAGGGTGACACACAGAGTTAACTCCCCAGCTGGCTGCTGCAGTGGCGGCTGGGGCTGGGCCAGGCTGGAGCCAGGAGGCTGGGGTTCCTCCCAGGGAGACCTGGGGGTAGCAGGAACCCCAGCATTGAAGCTGTCTTCCAGTGCCTTGGCAGGGAGCCGAATGGGAAGGAGGGAGGCTGGGCCTCCATCCAGCGCTCACAGAGGGTGCTGGCCTTGGGGGAGGTGGCTAGCGCTTCCACTTGAGGACATGGGAAGAGTTGGGTTCAGGCAAGTCTGAGGCCGATCTTACCCTGCAGGGTTTGTGTTGTGTGACTGGGAACTTAGCTACTAGACTTTCAAAGAACACCAGCTTGGTGATGGGGAGGGGCAGTGCCGAGGCTCAGCAGGCTAATCCTCCATTTTCGAGTACCGACATCCCATATGGGCGCTGGTTCGTGTCCCGGCTGCTCCACTTCCCATCCAGCTCCCTGCTTGTGGCCTGGGAAAGCAGTAGAGGATGGTCCAAGTCCTTGAGACCCTGCACCCACGTGGGAGACCCAGAAGAAGCTCCTAAGTCCCGGCTTCAGATGGGGTCAGCTCCAGCCATTGCGGCCACTTGGGGAGTGAACCGGTGGTTGGAAGATCTTCCTTTCTGGTTCTCCTTCTCTCTGTAAATCTGCCTTTCCAATGTAAATGAATAAATAAATAACAGTGACAGTAGGAACAGAGTGGAGTTTGGGGATGTGCTTCTGACTGAGCAGAGACCAAGGCTGGAGAGGGGCCCAGGAAGTTGAGGGTGAAGTGACTCCTGGGTGGGGTGAGGGTACCCAGCAGGTCTGTGTTTCTGGGAATGGCAGATCCCCACCCCCGACCTGTGCATCAGGCGTTGCAGGAATGTGATCCCAGTTCCAAATTAACACGCCTGCCTGACAGCTCAGTGCGGAGCTGCCCGTTGCCAGTGCACAGCTGTCAGCGTGCCCTTGTGGGGCTGCCCATTGCCAGTGGACAGCTGCCAGCGTGCCCTCCCCACTCCCGGGCTTAGCACAGGCGCTGTGGGGGGCTGTATCTATGGCGTCCTTCCCCTGAGCATTTAGCTGGATTTTTTCTCAAGGCCAGGGAAGCCAGTCCTTAATCATGGCATCAGCCAGACGTACTGGGCCTCCACTCCCTGTGGGAAGAGGGATTCCTGGCAGGCAGCAGGCGGCAAGCGCATCCTCTAGGACCTGTCCCATGTCCCGCTCTCCGCCCTCACACAGGCAGTCATGTCCCCTGCCCCCATACCCTGGGCAAATCAGGATGGAACCGGAGGTGGGGGCAGGGGGCTTCATGGCAAAAGGTTATGGTGCGGTGAGCATGGGGCTGTGTGGCCTGGCCCGGCCCCCCGACCTCCGTGCCTTCCCCGCCACCCTCTCTGCTCCCTGGGCAGGCACACACCGCCTGCAGTGTCTTTCACTCTGTTTCTCTAACTCAACAGTGCTCCTATGTGGATGCGCTAATTTAGACTTAAATGCTGAGGAAAGAAAAAGGAGAAGGGTGAAAATTAAGCATATTTGTCCACATACCATGTCTTGGACCGTCCTCGACTGCTTTCCCAGGCCACAAGGAGGGACCTGGATAGGAAGTAGAGCGGCCAGGACTCAAACTGGAGCCCATTTGGGATTTTGGTGCTATAGGTGTAAGCTTAGCCTCTATGCCCTGTCACCTGCCCCAGTGTGATTTTTTTTTTGTCAGCGGAGGGACATGGGCCCCGCTAAGAGGAAGCTGTCCTGGTGGTGGCTAACCTGTACGGAGGACTTGAGTCTGAATTTGGCCCTGCTCATTGTTGAACTTCCTCTTTGTTTGTTTTATAACTGCACCTTCATGTTGATAAGTTCGTTTGTCCCTGCAAGGTGTCCGCTGCCCTTCTGTCACTGAACAGATGGAAACGGAACAGACACGTGGCCTGAGGGCCACGCAGGTGGCTGAGTGGCTGGGCTGCAGGCTGTGGCGTTACAGCTTCACTTCACCCGTTCCGGTCTTTCCTGTTACGTGGCCCTCCCGCCATCCCTGGCTGGCAGTGTTGCTATTTTTTATGGAACTTGTGCTCATGGAGTCTGGCTCCCGAGTCCCGCCCCGGATGGCTGGTGTGGCTGAGAGTATGCAGGAAGAACATTCCAGACTACTAGACAGACGGGCTCAACTCGTGTGCCCCTCTTATCACCCTCGGAAACCCACATCCTCAGTGTCAAGGCCCTCCCTCCCCCACAGCTCGTGGCGATCTGCTTCTTTCCCCTGGGTCAACCTGCTGTGCTATTGCTGCCAGCAGCCTGTTCCTGGTGCCACCCGTGGCGTGGCGGCCGTGCCTGGCTGCCTCCCCGGGAGTGTGGGCTTGGCTGGTGTCTTCTGGTACAAGTTCGCTGGTGCCCTCCATTTCCTGCCCCTCCCCTACACATAGCTCCATCCAAAGCTTACTTCCTGTTTCTCAACTTCACACGGTGCATTTCCTGACAGTCAAGATCAAATCCAGTCCTCCTGGGTCCTAGGACCCCTGTAGTATCAGGCACCAGGGGACCTGCTCTGTGTGTGTGTGTGTGTGTGTGTGTGTGTGTGTGTGTGTGTGTGTGTATGCCCGCATGTAGCATGGAGGGCGGGCAGGAAAGCATCATTTTGTTAGTGACAGAACAAACCACCGTGGCAGAATGGCTTCTGATGATGCTGTTTTGTCAAAAGAAGCTTGAAAGTAAAACAGATGGTCTGGTTCTGTGCTTAACAGGCTCATCTTCCCTCTCCAAGCTCTGGCTTCCCACAGCGGTGCCGGTTCTAATCCTGGCAGCTCCATTTCCCATCCAGCTCCCTGCTTGTGGCCTGGGAAAGCAGTTGAGGATGGCCCAAAGCCTTGGGACCCTTCATTTGCACGGGAGACCTGGAGGAAGCTCCTGGCTCCTAATATGGCAACCAACTGGGGAGAGAACCAATGGACAGAAGATCTGTCTTCCTCTCTGTTTTTATTGCTTGGCCTTTCAAATAAGTAACTAGTTTCTTTAGATGAGGAGAGACAGAAAGGCCTTCCATCTGCTGGTTCACTCCCCAAGTGGTTGCCATGGCCAGAGCTGAGCCAATCTGAAACTGGGAGCCAGGAGTTTCCTCTCAGTCTCCCACGCAGGTGCAGAGTCCCAAGGCTTTCGGCTGTGCTCCACTGCTTTCCCAGGCCATAAGCAGGGAGCTGGAGGGAATGTGGAGCAGCCAGGCCTTGACTGGTGCCCAGATGGGATGCTGGCACCTGCAGGTGGAATATTAGTGGACTGAACCATCACATCGGGCGCTAATATGTGCTTTTAAAAGAATTTTTCTAGCCCCTTCTTCCCTGAATGGAGTGTGAATGTGTTGGATGGAGCTCTAGCAGCCACTTTGGAGCACCAGCCATATCCTGAAGATGACATAGCCATTGTGGAAAGACAGACTGTGTTCCCAGGATTAAGTAATTTTAAAACAACAATGACAAAGCCCAGTGCAGTAGCCTAGTGGCTGAAGTCCTTGCCTTTCATGTCCTGGGATCCCATATGGGCGCCCTCTGCTTGTAGCCTGGGAAAGCAGACAAGGACAGCCCAAAGCCTTGGTACCCTGCCTGCATGGGAGACCTGGAGGAAGGTCCTGGCTCCTGGCTTCGGATCGGCGCAGCTTGGGGTGTTGTGGCCGCTTAGGGAGTGAATCAGCGGATGGAGGATCTTCCTCTGTCCTCCTCACTGTATATCTAACTTTCCAATAAAAATAAAAAAAATAAATCTTACACAAAAACAGTGAAAACAACCAAAATTATTTTAAAGTCAGAGACAGAGCTCTTTCAGCCTCCAGTTCACTTCCAAAATTGAAAAATAGCAGACGGACAACCTGAAGACAGGGCTGCTGATTCAGAGCAAGGCAGGACCCACGTGGCCCCGCCTCCTTAGCGCTCAGACACGCCCACCCTAAGCCACGCCCCATAAGACTACAGCCTCCTGAGGCCTTAAACACCCAACCACTCCCTCTGGAGGCCATGCACACCCAGACCACTCCCTCTGGAGGCCATGTCCCATCCAGTCCACACCCTCTGGAGACCACTCCCACACAGACTGCATCCCCCGAGACCCCCATACACACCCAGCCCACACACTCCGGAAGCCACGCCCATCCCGAGGCCACGTCTTCTCTCTCCTGGCACCCGCTAGCCCAGGGTGACCTCTGCCCAGTGCCAGCCTCTCCTCCTGCCTCCGCACCCCCAGGCCTGCAGGTTCTGGTCTCTTTCAGGCCTCAGTTACAACTCTGCTCCTTCCTCCCCAGTCTCCCAGCGGTCTCCCCACTGATCGTGGGCAGTTATACCTGATTGTTTATTTGTTTACTCTTACCCCTTCGCCTGGGCCTCTCCCTGCTCCCCAGCAGGTCCTGAGGGACTAGGGGAGACCCTTGGCTGTGGCCACAGCCATGCACTCCGCAGGTGCTCCAGTCACAACTCTTGGATGGGTGGATGGGCCTGCTGGGGGTCCCTGTGCTGGCTGTCCCACTCAGACCTCCATGACTTGCCCCGTCTCTCCTGGGCATCCCTGCCTGCCCCCAGCCCGGCTCCCATGGACTCCCCTCAGTGGCTTCCTGTCCTTCCTCACTGCCCCAGCCCTAGATGTGGTTTGGATGTCAGTTGGCGTGTCCCCCAAGAGCCTACATTTTACAGGCTTGGGCTTAGGGCGGGGGGCCCAGGAAGGGACCCATGGACTCAGCTTGGACTCCACCTCTCCGGCTGCCCTGCCTCCTGCAACAGGAGGTGCTTAGGTGTTGTCATAGCAACCTGAAGCAGTGTCCTCCCGCCCCCCTCCCAGGAGGAGGCTGATTGTAACAGTTCAGCTCCTGCCCTTCCCCCTGTGCCCTTGGCCACAAAGGGGCACTTCTTGAAGTGACAGGAAACATTCCTCTGCTTTGCTGAGAACCATGAGGTGACACCAATGTGAAAAATATGCAGCTCTGCAGAGAGACCAGAATGTGCTACCGATGAGCTAATGGAACGGCTCACAATCTTGGGACCCTGTACCTTCGAGAAAGACCCAGAAGAGCTCCTGGCTCCTGGCTTCAGTCGGCTGACTGTTGCAGCCACTTGGGAAATGAATCATCAGACAGAAGATCTTTCTCTCTGTCTCTCCTCCTCTCTGTATATCTGACTTTGCAATGAAAATAAGTACATTTGGGCCTGGCGGTATGGCCTAGCGGATGTCCTCGCCTTGAACGTGCCGGGATCCCATATGGGTGCCGGTTCTAATCCCGGCAGCTCCACTTCCCATCCAGCTCCCTGCTTGTGGCCTGAGAAAGCAGTCGAGGACGGCCCAAAGCTTTGGGACCCTGCACCTGTGTGGGAGACCAGGAAGAGGTTCCTGGTTCCCGGCATCGGATTGGCGCGCACCGGCCGTTGTGGCTTACTTGGGGAGTGAATCATTGGACGGAAGATCTTCCTCTCTGTCTCTCCTCCTCTCTGTATATCTGACTGTAATAAAAATAAATAAATCTTTAAAAAAAAAAAAGAAAATAAGTACATTCTTAAAAAAAAAAAAGAGTTGGGATAGTGACGGGCTGAGCTAGGCTGGGTGGACTGTACCTACTGGTACGTGAATAAGCCAGAGGGGGTGTGGGTTGGTTGGGCTCTGTCATAGCATCATTTAGCAGATGGTGCCTTGGGGGACAAACTCTGTCAAGCTCAACTTCAGAACCACCTGGAGAATGCAAGGGCCATGAGTGGGAGTGAGTCCACGAGGGAAATAGTGGGCACCTCTCTGATGGGCTGCAACTGTCACTGGTGAACATGGAAACCAGAACTAGGTGTAGGCATGGCTTGACAGAGAGTGGCACCTGCCAACACCAGTGTGGACAGGAAAGTGAGGCTGTTTGGGGTGATCTAAGCTTCAGTGTCCATTGACATGTATGAGAGCTGAATGGGGTGTGGGACAGACTGGACCAGTCTGCTGTACATGCTGGCAAACACGGAAGCCAGGGCAGGGAGCAGGCCTGGTAGGGATAATTGCAGGTTGCTCCAGCTAGGCTACAGCTCCCACTGGTTTGTGTGAGGGCCAAATGTGCGGTGGGCAGGATCGGGCTGGACTGCAACACCCATCAGTTTGTGTAGGATGTGAAAACAGTGGTCTTACCACTTTCCTCCAGCCCTTGACCCTTTAACACTCTAATCAAATATGTAAAAATTATCAAAAATAAAATAATAAATAAATAAAAATTTAAAAAGAAAGGACTGAATTGGGCCCGGCACAGTAGCCTAGTGACTAAATTCTCATGTTGCACCTGTTGGGATCCCATATAGGCGCTGGTTCTAATCCTGGCTGCTCCACTTCCCATCCAACTCCCTGCTTGTGGCCTGGGAAAGCAGAAGAGGACGGCCCAGAGCCTTGGGACCCTGTGCCTGTATGGGAGACTCAGAAGAAGCTCTTGGCTCCTGGCTTTGGATCAACTCAGCTCTGGCCATGTGGCCATTTGGGAAGTGAACCAGCAGACAGAAGATCTGTCTCTCCTCTCTCTGTTAAGTCTGCCTTTCCAATAAAAATAATGGAAAAAAATTGGTGGGTTCCTGTTTCCACAGGGAAGACCTGGGTGGAACTGCAGGCTTCCCGTGTTGGCCGAGCTCAGCCCCGGCTGTTGTGGGCATTTGTGGGGAAAGCCAGTGGATGGAAGCCATTTAACAATGTGATTGATACCTGTGACGTGTGTCTATGTGTCAGGTCGGCTTGAACCTGAGTCCTTGTGCCCCTTTCTACAGCCAGGTGCTGTCTTCCGGCAGGTCCCCAGCCTAGGCCCTGCTGTGGTCCAGCAGGTGCACTCCTGGCACAAGGGCTGCCCTGCCATTCCTGGGCACTGGGATTTCCTGCTTTCTTTCTTTCCTTTTTTTTTTTTTTAAAGATTTATTTACTTTTATTGGAAAGACAAATCAGGTTTATGGAGAGAAGAAGAGAGAGAGGAAGATCTTCCATCTGTTGATTCACTGTCCAATGAATGGACAGTGGCTGGAGTTGAGCCAATCTGAAGCCAGGAGCCAGAAACTTCTTCCTTGTCTCACAAGGATGCAGGGTCCCTGGGCTTTGGGCCGTCCTCGACTGCTCTTCCAGGCCACAAGGAGGGAGCTGGGATGGGAAGTGGAACAGCTGGGACACAAATCAGCACCCATATGGGATCCTGATGTGTGCAAGGTGAGGATTAGCCAATTCAGGCAGCAGGCACTTCCTTTTCTACAGCTCAGATGTTCTCCCCATTGCAAAGAAAGGGGAACCTGGGCTCTGCAGAGCTGCAGCTGCTCCCTTGGGCGAGGTCAGTTTCTGGCAGGGACTGTGGTGTCCTGAGACAGGGCGTCTTGGGGCAAGCGCAGTGGGTGGTCCACTCCGATGGCAGGGCTGCAGGCAACGTCCCCACCGTGCTGGTGAGAAGCGCAAACCCACAGTGATGTCGGTGTTTCTTGTTCTGCTGAAGAGTTGCTGACAAGCGCATCTCTGGGTGCAGGATGTGGGGTGGGGGTTGGGGGGCTGCTGGTTCTCGCGGGACCTCTGTATCGAAGGCTATGCCGTGTGCTCGTATCCTGTGCACACACCTCACTCAGTGCAGGCTGAGCTGCAGGACCCAGAGGTGTCCCAGAGGCTCAGCCCCCTCCCCGGGGGAGGCCAGGAAGTCTGACCTGAATAACCGGGGCAGGAGAGGGTGACGTGGGATTTTCCTGCCTGCTGGGAGGCTTCAGAAAGGTCTTGGAAAGGGGAACTGACAGATGGATTTGTCTTAAGGGCAGAAAGTTTTGAAATTCTGCGCATGGGAAAAATTTCAAAAAATTTGTGGAAAGGGCAGAAAGTTTTGAAATCCATATATGGAAAAAGTTTCCAAAAAAAAATTTTTTTTTTGAGGAAACGGCTGGTGCTGTGGTGTAGAGGGTCGGGCTGCTGCCTGCTGTGCTAACATTCCACGTGGGCACCAGTTCGTATCCCGGCTGCTCCGCTTCCCATGCAACTCCCTGCTGATGCACCTGGGAAAGGGGCAGAGGCTGACTGAAGTGCTTGGACCCCTAACCTACGTGGGAGACCTGGAAGAAGCTCCTGGCTCCTGGCTACAGCTAATCCAGCTAGGGCAGATGTGGCCATATGGGGGTGGGGTGGTGAGTCAGCAGACAGAAGGTGTGTCTCTTTCTGATAAATCCATACATCTTAAAAAAAAAAACTTTGTGAATATAAAAAACTCATGCTTGGATTTCTTCTTCTTCTTCACCACAATTAACCTCTCTTTGAATTCTATTTTTCACAAGCTTTTCAAAGTGCATCTGTGGGCCCGGTGCGGTAGCCTAGCCGCTAAAGTCCTCACCTTGCATGCACCAGGATCCCATATGGGCGCCAGTTTGTATCCCGGCTGCTCCACTTCCCCTCCAGCTCCCTGTTTGTGGCCTGGGAAAGCAGTTGAGGACGGCCCAAAGCCGTGGGACCCTGCACCTGCATGGGAGACCTGGGAGAGTCTCCTGGCTTCAGATCAGTTCAGCTCTGGCCATTGTGGCCACTGGGGGAGTGAACCAGCGGATAAAAGATCTTTCTCTCTGTCTCTCCTTTCTGTTCATCTGACTTTCCAATAAAAATAAATAAATCTTTAAAAAAGAAAAGGCGCATCTGTGGGTCTGGCCATTTCATCCATGCAGATGCTGTCTGGAACCTGACACATAGCAGGTGGAGTTCCAAACCGCTGCAGAGCAGGCGGGTTGCAAACCAGACCTGGGTGGACAGGGCTCTCGCTGTGGGCATCTGCGCCACCTGCAGGCCAAGGTGTGCCGTGCAGGTGCATGCATTTCTAGGTCAGCAGTGACCGCGCACCCCTGGCCACTGGGAGTGTTATTCGCATAGAGTCGTGGTCCCTGCTCACAGAGCAGTTCCGAGAGCGTCGCGGCCAGCAGGGCTAATCAAGTGTCTACTTTTTTTTTTTTTTAAGTTATTTATTTGAAAGGCAGAGCGCGAGAGACAGATCTTCCATTCACTGGTTCACTCCCCAGGGACATTTCCCCAGAACGTGCTGAGACATCTGTGAACAGCGTGGCACCATGCACTATGCTTCCACGTGCAGTGCCAGCATCCCATATAGGAGCACAGGTTCGAGTCCCGGCTGCTCCACTTCCAATCCACCTCCCATCTCTTTCTATCTGCTCTGGCATGGTGTGTTTCCACCAAAACAACAAACGTTGTGACCTGTGTGGGGGTGGGGTGGGGGTCGGGGTGGGGGAGAGTGGCGTGCAACCGAGAAAGGCCAAAAAAGAAACAAACAAACAAACAAACAAAGATTCAGAGAAGCGATTAGGATTAAAACGGGTGGCCAGAGCAAGCTCTCCCAGCAAGCGGAAGGAGAGAACATCGCTTGGCTCCAGGCAGCTTTAGTTCTCTGGGAAAGCGTCAGGGGCCTGAATGCCTACGCACCTGCTCCCCGGCCCTTCCTCCCCCCAGCCTCTATGTGTTCCACCTGCTCGCATTTGGGAGAGGCGAGGTGAGGCGGGCCACGTGGGGCTGATAACGCGGTATCCGCAGAGGCCACGGGGAGGCCCCCAGAGGCTTCTGCTGCTGCGGGAAGGCGCGGAGGGCCCGTGGGAGCCCTGTGAAACCCAGGGCTGCCGACCGGCCTTTGAAGGTGGACGCGGCCTGAGCGAAGGCGGAGAGGATGGAGGAGCCCCGCGCCGGGCTAAGCAGGGCAGGTGAGCAGAGCGGAGGGCCCTGCGGGATGCTCAGGACCTCCGGCCCAAGTGCTCGCTGTGGTGGAGGTGGTGGTGGTGGTGGGGCGGGCACAGGTCTGGGAGCAAGTGGCAGATTTAGGACCTGGCCACAGATTCATCCAGTTCAGCTTCGCGGCAAGCTGTGCCGGTGCTGTGGTGGTGGCTCAGAGGCCGCGGTCTGGACCCCGTTCTGCCCCACGTCCTCTGTGTCTTGTGCTAATTGAACGCTGCACCGGCAGACACCGACAAACTGAAGGTTCCTCCTCCTCCCGCTGGGAGGACCCTGCTGGGAAGGGCTGCAAGAGTCCCCAGGTGGTCCCATGTGGCCACAAGGGCCTGGTAGGGGAGGCAGGTGGTGGAGAGGGGAGAGGAATCACTGTGTGCCTTGGAGGTGGGCAAGGGGGGCCCACAGCAGCGCCTAGAAGCCAGAAACAGCCAGAACGCCCCCCATGGAGCTTCCAGAAGGAACCAGCCCTGCCACGGGCCGTGACTTCGTCCTCCTGTTCTCCAGGGTCTATAGCCACTGGGTGTGTGCAAGTCCTTTTTTTTTTTTTTTTTAATTATTTTTTAAACAGCAACCCTAGGAAGCTAACCCACTCACCTCTCCCTGGGTTCCCCGACAATACCCCGCCCCCCGCTTCCCCTAACCTCATTGTCTTTGGAGAAGCCTGGGGTGCTAGCCCAAGGGATGCCCTAGAAAGCCCATTTCCTTGAACCTCTCCTTCCCCCCCCCCCCCCCCCCGCCAGCTGGGAGCTGTTCTCCCTCTGGGTCTCCCATGTGGGGCAGGGGTCTAAGCCCTTGGGCCAACCTTGGCTGCCTTCTGGGGTAGTGCTGGCAGGGAGCTGGATGGGAAGTGAAGGGGCCAGGGTCCCAGCACTTGCGCCCAGGATGCTGGTGGGTAGCCAGCCATGGTCGTACTCACCGTGCCACTGTGCTGGCCCCATCAAGGTGCTTTTTGAGAAGTCAGACAAAGGGCACCTGTTCCAGGCAAGCTGAGCCCCACGTGGCCGGGTGAGTGGACTGAGTAGGTGGGGTGGCGGTCGCTGAACCCCAGCTTTCGCTGCCTCCCAGGTGGTGGGGGACAGCCCAAGGCCTCGGGCCTGTGGGAGACCCGCAAGGAGCTTTGGGTTCCTGGCTTCGGCCCGGCCAAGCCCTCGTCATGCACTCTTTCTTTCTGCCTCTCTACCCTGTGTAGCTGCTGATGGGGCTGGCTGGCACACCCTGGGTTTGTCTCATGGCTTTTTTTAATCTCCTTTCAGTCTGGCCTCCTCGGCATCTGCCCTTTCCCCTAGAGAAGTTGGAGCCAACTGCCGCCCGCCAGGTGAGTGGGGTTTCGCAGCTCATTTTGCCGCAGGTGGAAACACCTGCATTCTAGCTCCCGAGAAGAATTCGAGGGCATAGCTGGTATTCGCTATGTGCCCGAGGTCTGCTTTCTTGTGATTTTTTTTTTTTTAATTCTCATCTTGGTGGCTTAAGCAGGAGCATAAACATGGGTCTAGATTTCGGCCTATGTCGCATGTACGTCGGCTGTTTGCAGTCCTAATTCTCACTTGCAACGCTAGAATTGCATTGGAATCCTGCTTTCTTTGACAGACGGGTTGGCTTCAACTCGTCTAGCACTGCTACAGGTAATTGGGCCTATTTGCAACACCTGAGAAAGCAGTGGTCCGTTGCTGGAGTCCGGCTCCAGCTGAGCTCAGAGCTCGAGAAGGGTGCGTGAAATAGCCATAGAGAGAAGAAACGGACCACTGCAATTCCCAGATCATCGTGGACAATGCGAGAAAGCTGTCCGCTTTATCGATACAGAAGCAGTCACCAGCTGTGGCACAGACCTACGTCATGGTGTTGCATCCGCTCCGCCGCAGAGTGCCGCCCCAAGCAGTACGATTACAAAGTTTTCTTTAGGGGCAGTTTGACATAGCTTCAGGGGGGGCACAATTTACAGCAGCTTGAGAGATGAATGAGGGAGGGTTACTCATTCCTTGCTTATCTCGGCTTGCCAGCCCCCACCTGCTCTCCTCAAGTCTGGGCCCTATCCTTGGCTCTGCCTGTGACAACCAGACCCCTATCTTGAAATATCTATGGGTTTGGGCTTGGTAGCGTGGCCTAGTGGCTAAGGTCCTCGCCTTGATCCCATATGGCCGCTGGTTCTAATCCCGGCAGCTCCACTTCCTCTCTATCTCTCCTCCTCTCAGTATATCTGACTTTGTAATTAAAAAAAAAAAAAAAAAAAAAAAATCTTAAAAAAAAAAAAAATATCTATGGGTTAGTAAGGCTGGGGCCTTGGTTTATGGGGATTGGGGTCATTGACATTAGTTGGCCATTAGGCCTGCAAGCTCAGCCTTTAGGGTCCCAGTAACGGGATAACCTTTAGGGTCCCAATAGCTATAGTTTTTGTTATAGCAGTTTCAGCCCATACTCCCATCACTTCAATTAGTTTGTAAAATTCTTATAAAGCCATTTCCCAGAAGGTATACTATATGTCTGGGCCAGATTTCAGGGCAATGGGTAGGCACACAATAAGGTGTCCAGAAATGGCATGGGTTTAATTGTACTCCTGTGTGCAGTTAAAGGCCCACTCACCAAGACATTATCAGCAACATTAGCTCTCAAGCTCACATCGGTTGCAAAAGCCATCTCACAGGGGCAAACAATGCCTCAATAGATTACAAAATTCTTAGTGGGGTGGTTGAGTGTCCATGCAAAAAGGGGGTGAAACTGTGTCAAGGTGATCAGAGAGAAATCGGCCGGGCCTTGCCAAACAGGGGAGCTGTTCGCTTCACACCTTCATATTACTTACACCTACTGCACGGACCCCAGCAGTCCGTGTTTCGGCTCACTCCACTCTGCTGCCCCCCAACCCTAACGTTATGCCCAATCAGGTCATAAACAACCTGCTTCCTGTCTCGATAACTTCCTGTTGACATGAGTGGAACTGGGTAACAGGTAGACCTGGTGACATTTCAGCTTGGTGTGATGTCTCTGAAATTCATTGATTTTGGATTTTGGTGGACTGTGTCCCCAGTCATCTCCTGTTTAGGGCTAGATACGCCGTTGTGTGGAGAGGGTTTTCTTTAAAGAATTATTTCTTTATACTGAAAAGGCAGATATACAGAGAAGAGGAGGAGACAGAGAAGATCTTCCATCTGCTGGTTCACTCCCCAAATGGCCGCAACGGCCAGAGCTGAGCTGATCTGAAGCCAGGAGCCTGGAACTTGTTCCAGGTTTTCCATGCAGGTGCAGGGTCCTAAAGGTTTGGACCATTCTCTGCTGCTTTCACAGGCCACAAACAGGGAACTGGATGGGAATTGAGGCTGCCGGGACTAGAATCAGTGCCCCTATGGGATCCTGGTGCATGCAGGGTGAGACTCTAGCCACTAGGCTACTATGCTGGGCCCAACATATTAATTTTTTTTTAAAGATTTAATGTTTTTTTTTATTGGAAAGGCAGATAGAGAAGAGGAAAGACAGAGTGGAGGCTCTTCATCCGATGATTCACTCCCCAAGCGGCTGCAATGGCTGAAGCTGAGCCGATCTGAAGCCAGGAGCCTCCTCTAGGTCTCCCATGCGGGTGCAGGGTCCCAAGGCTTTGGGATGTCCTTGACTGCTTTCCAGGCCACAAGCAGGGAGCTGGATGGGAAGCGGAGCCGCCAGGATTCGAACCGGCGTCCATATGGGATCCCAGCGTGTGCAAGGCAAGGACTTAAACTGCCAGCCTACTGCGCTGAGGCGCTTCTACTATTGTTCTTTTGGGGTCAGTTTGCCGACAAGCAGTGAAACAAACCAACCTTAAGTGAATAGTCAGCACAGCTGAGCCTCTCCCGCTCACGAAAGAGGGCTATTCCTCTCCCGTGTCTCGTTTCGCAATGGTGTAAACATCAGAGTGTGGGTTGTGTTGAGTTACAAGTGTTTCATGTGTTCTGGATCCGAGGCCCGTATGTTTTTCCTCACGATGGCTTAACTTTTGTATTTCAAGAAATCATTTTTAAATCTCTGTTGCTGTGACCAGCACAGTAGCCTAGTGGCTAAAGTCCTCGCTTTGCACATGCCCGGATCTCATATGGGCGCCGGTTCTAACCCCGGCGTCTCCGCTACCCATCCAGCTCCCTGCCTGTGGCCTGGGAAAGCAGTCGAGCACGGCCCAAAGCCTTGGGACCCTGCATCCATGTGGGAGACCTGGAAGAAGTTCCTGGGGTCCTGGCTTATGGATCGGCTCAGGTCCAGCTGTTGTGGTCACTTGGGGAGTGAATCAATGGACAGAAGATCTTCCTCTCTGTCTCCTCCTCTCTATATATCTGACTTGAAAATAAAAATAAAAATAAATCTTAAAAAAATACTTGTTACCTAGGTGAAGGGATTGCAGACCCATAGAGGTCTCTGGGTGGGATGTTGGGGGTAAGGTGGGTGAGGGAAGGTACCCCACCTCCCTCCTGTGGCCACAGAAGGGAGGGGAGATGTGCCCTTGCTTGCTGCCAGACCACATCAGTGCCAATAGACAGAGATGGTCCCCTGGTGTCCCAGGGACCCTGATGGGCGAAGTCTGGCCTGAGGTGTCACGTGTGGAGTCTTGATCGTTTTCAGTCGGCGTTGGCTTCGTCAAGATTTTGTAGTTTGAAAATGCGTCTTTAGAAGGCATTTTGAGCAAAACTGAATTTATCACATATTTCTGATTCCCTTTTCTGTGTCCCATATAAAGATTCTGACATGTTCAAAAAGATTTTCTTTTTTTTCTATGCAACTTTGATAGTTCACATTTCACGTTCAGGTTTATGAAATGTTTTGAGTACACATGTAAATATGAAGAATGTTCAGAAATTTCCTGGCAAATGCAATCTTTGAAAACTTCTTAGAATTGTATCTCGAAACTTTATTGAATCTGTTCAACCTACAAATTAAAGTGACCAAAAATAACAGAAAGAAACTCTTCTTTCAAAACAGTCTACAAGTGGATCTCAAAAAATTGTGGGCCTAAATAGATTTTAGTTTTTCACAGACTTTTTGAAGTTTCATTGTATCTAGCAAAGAGAGGGCCAAAGTTTGGTTACTTTTAAGGTGGAGTTGGTCGGTTCTTCTAGAACCATTTATTCAGAAGGCTGCCCTTTCCCCATCGGGTGCTGTAGTAGCTGTCGCAGTATGCGACGGTGGGTGTGATGTTGGTTCTGGATTCATTGTCTGGTCCCTCTGAGCTGTGCGGACTCACGCCCGCCCCGAGCTAGCTTGATCACTGTTGTGTCGAGGGAAGCCATGGGCGTAAGGTGTATCGTCTTTGGGTTTTTCTTCTGGAGTTGTTTAGGCTGTGCTCATCCTGGGTCTTGGCCACGTGTGTTTAGACCATGTCGGCACCTACAGACCAGCTCGGTGGGCTTTGGCTGGGAGTGCAAATGGAGAGACGTGGCACTTTTGCATGGTGTCTTCTGATCTGAGGAAATGTGCTGTCTCTTCATGTGTGAACACCTGCTGTCCTTGAAGTCCTCTGTCCTGGATTATGGCCCGGCGGTCTTGCCCACGTTTTTGGATGCAGCGCTGGATCTCTGTGGTACATACACTTTCAGTCATGCCAGTCAGCTGTGTGCCACTTGTTGCTGTATGGAGATACAATTGCTTTTTGTTGATCAGCCTTAAATCCTGTGACTTGACTGTACATCTAGTTGTTGGCTGGATATACATTTGTGTGAGAGATTCACTTTGTATTTGCTATAGAGATGTATTTGCTGTGTTTCTGGTTCCTGCCAAGCTGAAGTTTTAATGTCTACCCAGAGTGCAGGGGCCACACATGCTTTGGTTCAGATAACGGGGTGACTGACCTGCCCCTCCTGCCCCTCCTGCCCCTCCTGCCCCTCCTGCCCCTCCTGCCCCTCCTGCCCCTCCTGCCCCTCCAGCCCCTCCTGCCCCTCCTGCCCCTCCTGCCCCTCCTGCCCCTCCTGCCCCTCCTGCCCCCGCCTTCCCCCTTCCTCAGAAGAAAGCTTTGTATTCTTAGGGGATGGCTGTTTGAATCTAATCCAACCTCCTCCTGGACTGAGTTGTCACACGTGGGGTTACTACATACCCCCAGTCACCCAGGGACGATGTCCAGGGATGGCTCTCATGCCCTGAGCCCACTGAAGTATTCCAAGTGTCCAATCGTATACTTCCTTGATCGCCTCATCTTGCTTTCCCATAGACACCATAGTAAATGTGTCACACTCTGCCTTTCCCAGGCTCCCAACCAACCTGTGTAACCCGGAATCCTGCAACCTGCTCAGCCCTGCGCTACAGCAGGACCTTCCACTTAGGGTGGTCAAACGCCATCTGGTCAACCACCATTGTCATCTGCCCTGTTGGCCTCACTGTGTTCTCTTGTTTTAATGGACGATAATGGTATTGTATTGTCCTAGGTATTGTCCTAGGCTACTGTGTGGTGTTCTAGGACAGTCATACATTGGGTATTGATCAACCTGGGATATTGAGCTTAGCCATGACCTCCAGCCGCTAATACGTCTTGGAAAGAGAGCAAACAGAAATCCTCTTCTGTGTAGCTTGAGTTACTGCTGTAGAGTGTCTCCTGTGGTCACCCTGCTGGGTGATGGAGCCCCAGAATGGAGTCCATGCGGCCGTGACTTTGCATGCATGAGCAAACCCCTCCTCATCCATCCTCCCGTATCGCTGCCTGTAGCAACCACCACCCTCTCCTCACTTCCCGTGGACTTGTTCTTCCATGAGCGCACGAGGTGCAGGACTTGCCGTGTTGGTTGGTGTCTGGTTTATTTCACTTAAAGCTTTGGTCCTCAACTATCTGTGCTGTGCAAATGACAGGATTTTGTCCTTTTCATGGCTAGATAAGTCGTGTGGTGCACCACATTTTTAAAAAGATTTATTTATTTTTATTGGAAGGTCAGATACATAGAGTGGAGGAGAGACAGAAAGGAAGATCTTCTGTCCATTGATTCACTCCCTAAACGGCCGCGACAGCTGGAGCTGAGCCGATCCAAAGCCAGGAGCCAAGAGCCTCAAGCTTCCTCTGGATCTCCTAGGTGGGTGCAGGGACTCAAGGCTCTGGGCCATCCTCAACTGCTTTCCCAGGCCACAGGCAGGGAGCTGGATGGGAAGTGGAGCAGCCGGCATTAGAATCAAGCCGTTATGGGATGTTAGTGCTTGCAGACGGAGGCTTGCTGTGCCACGGTGCCGGCCCCTGCATTTCTAGACTTACCTCTTTCCACAAAGCCTGGGCACCAGATTCAGCTATGTTCTCCTTGGGAACCCACCTGGGCCTAATGCTCCAGCATCTCCAATTGTTTTCCCGAGTATTTGGGTTATAAGGGTTGGCATCGTTGGTCTGGGCTTTCCATCTTGGTTCTCCCCTGGGAAATGAAACTAGTGTTGTCCAGGGTCATGGCCTCAGAGTGGGGACTGCCAGGCAGGGCTGCAGCTGGTGAAGGTGACCAAGGAAGTCTGGGCTCAGGGACGTCCATCCGGTGCCCAGCACGAGGAAAGTGGCCAGCCCTTCCTACTTGGGAATAACGCCAGTTCACACTGAGTCGATTCCAAACCAGGTAGCAAGGGGCGGGCACAATCCTGCTGCATGAGCCATCAGCCTCGTCTGTCTCCTTGGTTTGTGATGTGGAAGCCCAGGTGTTCTGGTTAAGATGTCAATTCAACTCCAGTCCCTAGGTGTGCAAGCCAGGGGCTGGTGCAATGGCTCAGCTGGCTTTTCTTCCACTTGCAAGTACCAGCATCCCACATGGGCACAGGCTTATATCCCAGTTGCCCCGCTTCCCATCCCGCTCCCTGCTTGTGGCCTGGGAAAGCAGTAGAGGGTGGCTCTAAACCGTGGGTCCCTGTACTCACGTGGGAGAGCTGAAAGAAGCTCCTGGCTCTTGGCTTTGGATTGGCTCAGCTCCAGCTGTTGTGGCCACTTGGGGAATGAACCCGCGGGTGGAAGATCTTTCTGTCTCTCCTTCTGTAAATTTGCCTTTCCAATAAAAATAAATAAACCTTTGAAAAAAGAAACCCTGCAAGCTAAGGATCTGCTCCTGGCCCATCCCTGTTCCATCCAAGCCCCAGCCTGTCATGGACGTCTCTGTGGCCAGCAGCCTGACACCCGTTAGCAGCATATGCCAGGTTAGGCTGTGTGATGGACATGTGTCTGCAACACAACGTCCTCCCCTCAGTCGCGTGTGAACTCCAGTCCCTTTCACCTAACCTCACCGTCAGCTTGTGTTCTTCCATGATGTAACTGACCCAGGAAATACATGAAGATACTGGTGTGGTTTTTTATTTTTACTTATTTATTTTTAATGTATTTTTATTGAAAAGGCAGAGTTCACAGTGAGAGGAGAAATGGGAGAGAAAAAGGGAGAGAGGGAGGGGAAGATCTTCCGTCCAATGATTCACTTCCTAAATGACCACAATGGCCAGAGCTGAGCCAATCCAAAGCCAGGAGCCAGGAGCGTCTTCCAGGTCTCCCACACGGGTGCAGGGACCCAAGGCTTTGGGCCGTCCTCGACTGCTTTCCCAGGCCACAAGCAGGGAGCTGGATGGAAGATATGAACCTGTGCCTATATGGGATTTTAGCACATCAGGCAGAGGATTAGCTGTGCAGCCACCGCCCCGCTCCCTCCCACGCCCCACATTGTCGGTCTGCTCTGGTGGGTCTTCTACCCTGGCTGATTTCTCACCGTTTTCCCGCTCTATGGAGGTGCTGTTTGATTCGATGGCTCTCAGATCTGTCTCCTCGGATGTTGTCAGATAAGGGGGTCTTGGTGGTGCCTCCACCTAGAGGAATTCCTTGTATTTGTGTTCACACTATTCTCTCATCGCCTCGTGGTTCCCTGAGCGTCTGTTACGGCCTCATGCTCATCACCGCGGCTGTGTCCCCAGCTCCTGGGAGACCGGGCTTTGACACCTGCCTCACGTGTTGAGATGGCCGTGCCTCATCCCAGAGTCCAAGCAGCTCACGTGTGGAGCCGCTTTGCTCGGGTCTCCTGCTTCCTTAGCCATGCTGCCCTCGCCGCTGGGGGAATTCTGGGAGTGTGTGTCTCAGACACAAGCTGGCCGACCACAGCGTGCACCCACACCATCCACCCTAACTGCCCGAGGGGTTGGGCACCAGTGTTCGACCTGCTGGCCCTGCTTCCCCCCTGGACCATGGCCAGGGATTGGGCTGCCGTCCCCTTCTGCTTTGGCCTCCTGAGTGCCCCCCTCCTGGGGTGTGCTGTGTCCTGTAGTTGGGAGAGAGCCTGAGGGATGATCTGCCCTTTGAGTGGTGAGCACACCTGATAATGCTGGCCCCTCAGAACCTAGATTTCTGTCTGTGAAGCACTGGACAGTGGACAGTCACATCCTTTCTGAGCAGAGGTGACAAGCCGGGTGGCCCCTGATTGGGCCCAGATCTTGGACAGGAAGCATCCAGCCAAGGTGGCTGTGGGGCTGTGACAGCTGGAAGGGCCTCTCACAGCAGGAGGGGCTTCAGCGGAGGGGGGCTGTGACAGGAGGAGGGGGAGGGCTGTGACAGGCGGGGACAGGGGGCTCTTGTTAGGTTGTTGTTCCGTCACACTCCACGTTTACCCAGAGTGGTTTTCCGTCTTGTCCAGTGCTCTTTGTGCGTGTGTGGAGAGGCCCTGTGCTCATCCCGTCTAGTCTCATGGTCAGTTGCTCTATTTTCACTTGTCAACTTGACCTCATATCGTCTAAGAGTCCCTCCTTGGTCATGACATTTGCTGTTGTGAACACTGCTAGTATGCCTTACTAAGGTTTCGATTTGGGTTTTTGTGTACATTAAGGAGGTGTCATTTACAGTTTTTTCTTGGTTGAGCATCAAAAAAATGTTAGCTTTGTAAAAGCAACAGGAAAGAATTCCCTCCTGTTGGAGCTGGTGTGGTGGCTCGGCAGGCTGACCCTCTGTGATGTGCAGTATCCGATATGGACACCAGTTCAAGTCTCAGCTGCCCCACTTCCCATCCAGCTGCTTACTTGTGGCCTAGAATGGCAATGGAGGATGGTTCAAGTCCTTGGGTCCCTGAACTGGCATGAGTGACCCAGAAGAAGCTCCTGGCTCCTGGTCTCAGATCATCCCAGCTCAGGTCATTGTGGCCATTTGGGGAGTGAGCCAGCAGATGCAAGATCTTTCTGTCTCTCCTTTGCTCTACAAATCTGCCTTTTCAATGAAAATAAATCTTTTAAAAAATAAATTCATCCTCTTTAGTTCTGCATGAGATGTTGTGCAAGCATAGTATCAATTTGTCTGTTATGCATGAAGATTGTCTAGCTGCTAAATGTATCGTAAACTATTTTATTCTTTAGCAAAAATATCAATGGATAATTTTAAAAAATAAGTATTTGAAAGGTGGAGATAGAGAAAAATAGATCTTCCATCTGCTGGTCACTTCCCAGATGGCTACAATGGCTGGGGCTGGGCCAGGCGGAAGCCAGGAGCCAGGAACCCGCACTGGGTCTCCCGCACACCTGGTTCATTTCCCACTGCTTTCCCAGGCACATGAGCAAGGAACTGGACCAGATGTGGAGCAGCTGGAACTTGAGCCGGTGCTCCACAGGGCTGCCAGCCTTGCATGTGATAACCTAACCAACTACTTACTCCACATATTGTTAAGGGTGTACACATACATGAGTGGGATGTAGAAGCATCGTCTCTGGTCGGGATGCAGACCTAATGGGTGTTCGCGTGTTTCTCTTACATCACGTGGTGCTGATAGACTACTTAGAAACGTTAAGTGTTTTTTCATCCTTCACAGTTTTCTAGATGAATCCCGTCTCCCATCTGTGGGCCTTCTGTGTCTGGCTTTGGAGCCCTGGGACTTTGGGCAGTGGGAGCAGACCCTTGCTCGCTCGCTTCCCCCACACACTGACGGGGAGCATACACGGCGGCTCGTGGGAGGAGCATCCCAGCCCCGTGAGGACGTCCCTTCCCTGGGTCTGCTCCGAGTCACCTGTCGCCCCGTGTTTGAAGAGGAACAGAGAGCAAACCTCTTAGGTTTTGTGGGTCGTGAGCACAAACCGAAGGTGGTGGTAGGTAGGCAACATAGATCCTAAGTGGGAGAATTCCTACCTTACTCCATGTGCCTGCGTGGGCTTCTCAGGTGGCAGACACTCAGGGCCAGCTGCCCTGGGTGGGGGACATTTCCTGGATATGGAGCCTGCTGGCCTAGGTAAGGTCAGTTCTCCTTTCTGCTTTGGATAGGGGCAAACAGCTGGCCTTGCCCCCGTCCCCTCCACCCCGAGGGGACTCGGATGGCCCAGTTTAGCGGGTGGCTGGAGGCTGGCACGTCCCTCTGTCACAGGTTCCTCAGCTGCAGGACCCCGTGCTCAGTGCCTGGTCATGGTGGGATGCAGCCTGCACTCTGTGGGTGGCAGCTTCCAAGGTGGCTGCCAGTGAGGGAGGGTCTGGGGGCTGAGGGGGCCTAGAGTGCAGGAAGTGGCCCTGGCTTGGCTGTTGGGCTCATAGTGTACCCACAGTGAGCAGCACAGGTCTTGCAAGCCAGCTGGCTGAATCCGATTTGCAGGTTATGTCTGGTCTGTAAAGTGCTTGCTTCCACATGGTGGGATTTACAAATACCGGCCGGCCTTTCCTACGTAAGGAAGATGACTTTGCTAGGATGATCCATGATTTTTACACGTTGCCAGGTTATACCACTAAGGTGCATGTGGGACAGCGACCTGCAGTGGCTTGGTCTGGTTTTTGTGTCAGGGTTGTGCTGGCCTCGTACAATCGGGCGGAGCGTGTCCTCTCACCTTCTGTCTTCCAGGGAGGGATTGTATGGAGTCAGGGTGAGTGCTTGCTTGTAGAGGGAAGGGGTGTCGTTTGGACGTCTGCATCCCACATCCGAGGACCTGGGTTTGAGTCCCAGCTCTGGCTCCTGGCTGCAGCTTCCTGCTAATGCGTACCCTGGGACAGCGGTGGGGCTCAGGTCATTGAGTTCCTGTCACCCATGGGGGTGACACGTGGATTGGGATCGCAGTATTGGCCCTGGTCCAACCCCAGCAGTTATGGACCTTTGGGGAGTAGTCAATCAGCCAATAGGGTGGATGGTAGTGTAAAGTTTCTCTCTAAAAAATGAACAGTATGGGCCTGGTGCAGTAGCCTAGTGGCTAAAGTCCTTGGCTTGCACGTACCCAGATCCCATATGGGTGCTGGTTTGTGTCCCGGTGGCCCCACTTTCCATCCAGCTAGTGACCTGGGAAAGCAGTCGAGGACGGCCCAAAGCTTTGGGACCCTGCACCCGTGTGGGAGACCTGGAAGAAGCTCCTGGCTCTGGATCAGCTCAGTTTCTGGCTGTTGCGGTCGCTTGGGGAGTGAACCATTGGATGGAAGATCTTCCTGTCTCTCCTCCTCTCTGTATATCTGACTTTCCAATTAAAAAAAAAAAAATCTTAAAACGAACGGTGTGCCCCAGCTGGAGGCAACTTCCTGGATTGCATTGGTACCTAGTCACACTGCTGGGAGAAAGGCAGCGAATAGCTGGCAGGCGTTCTGGACCTGGTTAATGCCAGATTTGTGTTAACTATACAAGTTACCAGTGTGACAGCATTGTTGCTTATTTTTTAAGATATGTGTGTGGGGGAGGGCAGATGCTGGCACTCTGGCAAAAGGGACCGAGAGACTCACACCTGAGCATGTGTGGGACCTGGCAGACCGGCGGTGCCCTAGGGTGGCATGGCACATCACTAGGCTTGGGCATCTGCATGCTCATGGCATGGGGGCTGTGAGCTGGGCAGGGAAGGAGGTCTGGGAAGGAGAACTGCTGAGGGAGAATCTGACAGGCGGGGAATGGTCTCTGGGGGACCTGCACCACAGGCTGCTGCACTAGCAGGTAAGGGGGTTAAGAGTGGGTGGCTTAGAGGAAAGAAACCAGAGGTCCTTTCACTACCAGACCAATACACCTGCCTATGTGGGAGACCTGAGTTGGACTTGTTGGTATCAGCCATCATCTGTTGGCACACACAAAAGCTGGGGCTGGGGCTCTTGCCTGGCAGGCTTGACCACAGTACCTGCCAGTGAGTGTAAGGGGAGAGGGTGAACATGTCAGGCTGGGCTATGACACTTCCCAGCATGTGTGAGAGCCAGGTCTGGGAGCAGATTCCATGTGGGATCATGAGCTCACCCCGTGGGACTGCTATACCAGCTGGTTTGCTCGAGGGTTGGGGATAATGATGGGCTGAGCTGGGTATGACTGTGGAACCCTCTGACACTCATGGGAACTGGATGGGCAAGTTTAGGCTGCAGCACCCACAGGTGCACCCCATGAACTGGGTGTGGGGTGGGCTGGTCTGTAACATTTATAACTCGCACAAAGGCAGACACTGGATGACATACTGTGCCAGGTAAGGGCCTAACATCCACTGGCAAATGTGAGATATGGGTCTGGGAGTGGACCTGATGGAGGAACTTGGGGAACTCCCCTGGTGGGCGGTAGCTCCCACTGGTGAGCATGTGAGTTGAGTTTGGTCAGGTAGGGCAGGGCTGTTTTCACTTCCTGGTAGGTGTGTGGGTTGGCTTGGGAGGGGGGGTTGGGGGAGGTGGATTGGGCAGGGTTAGGCCAAACTGTAGCAAACTGGCATGTGGAGGAGCCATGATGGGGTGTAGGCTATGCTGGGCTAGACTTGGCTATCACATTTACTGGTTTGCATAGAAGCTGGGGATGGGGGCAGGCTGGGCAGGGCTAGACTGCAGCAACCACTAGTGAAAGTTGAGGCTGGGGGTGGGCCAGGCTAGGCCAGGCTCCGGCATCAATGGCAAAGGCCAAGATGGGGAGTGGGTTATGCCGGGCTGGGATGGAGCAACTGCTGGCATGCACAAGATCTGTGGCTGGAAGTGGGCCTAGTCGGGGAGCTAAGGGGGATGCCCCGGCTGGGCTGTGGTTCCCGCTAGTGATTGCACAGCTGGAATAGGGACAGTGAACTGGGCTGGACGTGGCTGCAGCATTCTTTAACATGGGCATGGGGTGTGCCGGACTAGGCTTGGCTCCAGCACCTACTGGCGCTCACAAGAACCAGGGTGGCTATAGGATAGGCTGGGCTAGGTCTCTGCACCCACTGAACCATGAAAGAGCTGAGTCTTGGGGTGGGCCAGGCAGGACATTCAACAGTAAGAGAGGAAATAGGTGTGGGCCAGTTGGGCAAGGCTGCTGTATCTGCCAGGACAGGAGGTGGGCCAAGTCAGGATAGGCTAAGAACCCATCAGTGTGCATGAGATCTGTGCCTGGGAGGAGACCTGATAGAGGAGCTTGGGGAACTCCTCTAACAGGATGCAGGCCCTGCAGGTGAGCGCAAGAACCGAGGCTTGGAGCAGTCCAGACCAGGCCAGGTTACAGTACCTGCTGGCATATGTGTGGCTCAGGTCTCGGGGTGGGCCAGACTGGTATAGTTCATAGCACCCACTGGCAGATTTGAGAACCAGGATGGGGGGTGCAGGACAGGCTGGGGTAGGCAGCAACACCAGCCAGGTCACATTAGAGCTGGGATTGGGGCTGGCTGGGCTAGGCTGTAGCATCCATTAGCATGAACTGGGACTGGGGGAAGGCTGGGCCGAGCCAGGTTAAGCACCCACCAGTTAATACCAAGGTGAGGCAGGCCATGCTAGACTTGGCTGTAGCACCCACCAACACACCTAAGACCTGGGGTGGGGGCGGTGTGGCGGGTCAAGTAGGGGGGCTGCTCCCACTAATGAGCATGAACGCTGGGACTGGGGGCAGACCAGGGCAGGCAGGGCTATAACACCTGTTGGTCTGCATGTGACCTGGGATAGGGGGCTGGCTTGACCCACTGGTACAGGCATGAGCCAGAGTAAGTACAGGCTGGTTGGGCTTTGCAGCAGCATTGGCTAGCAGGTGCTGGGATCTGGGGGCAAGTTCTGTCAGGCTAGCCTGTAGAATCATCTGGAAGGTACAAGATCCAGGGCTGGGAGTGGGTCTAGTAGGGAAATTGTGGGCACCCCTCTGATGGGCTGCAGCTCTCACTGGTGAGCATGAGAACCAGGACTAGGGGTGGGCCTGGTTAGACGGGCAGTGACACTGGCCAGCACGAGTGTGGCCTGGATAATGGGGTTGGTCAGTCTGAGTTAGGCTCCAGAATTCATTAATGTGTCCAAGAGCTGAATAGGATGTGGGACAGACTGGGCCTGTCTGCTGCGTATGCTGTGCAGGTACTGGGGCTGGGGGTGCACCTGGTGGGGGTTACTGGGGGTTGTCCTGGCTGGGCTGCAGTTCTGCCTGGTGTGGATGAGGACCGAGTGTGGTGGGCGGGGCTGGGTTGAAGCGCAGTGTCCATTGATTTGTGTAGGGGATGGGCTGGAGACAGAACTGACCCAGCAGTTGCAACCACCCGTGTGTAGTCTGATGTGGGTGATGGTACTGTGCCGTTGGGTTGCTAGCAACAGCCCTCTCCACTTTCCCCAGATTCAGGAGAAAAAGAGGAGCTTAGAGGCATCTGTCCCATCCGCTCCACCCCCAACCCCACTCCTTGACCCTCTCCACGCTAATTGGTGGTCCATATGGGCATGTATCCTTCTAAGCTAGGAAAATATCATCAAAAATAAAATTTATTATTAGAAAAAATGAACAGTGTAACTTGAAACATTTTGAAACGATGGTTTGTAGAATGTCAGCATAGTGATGGGGTTAGCTACAATTTTGATGTATTTAATAACTGGATTTTTTTCTAGTTTTTTGTACTTGAAATTCAGAATTACAGAGAGGGAGAGACAGATCTTCCATCTACTGGTTCACTCTCCAAATGGCCACAGTGGCTGGAGTCAGGCCTGTGCAAAACCAGGAGCTTCCTCCAGGTCTCCTGTGTGGGTGCAGGTGCCCGAGGACATGGGCTGCCTCTGCTCTTCCCGGGCCATAAGCAGGGAGCTGGATCAGAAGTGGAGCAGCTGGGACTTGAACTGGTGTCCCTGTGGGATGTTGGTGCTGCGGACGGAGGATTAGCCTGTACACCACCATGCCAGCTGCACTTCATCACCTTTTTTCGTGTTGACAACATCTGTGGTGAGAGTCCCTCTTTTCATTCCTAATATTTCTTGTTTTTAATTTAGGGGCAGACACAGAGTTCCCATCTGCTGGTTGTGTTACCAAACGACCGCAGTGGCCAGGGCAGCGGGCAGGAGAGCAGCCTGGGGAGGGTTCCCGCCCGAGGGGCAGCGGCTGCCAACGTGTCGGCCAGCAGGCAGCCGGGGCAGGGGCCTGGTGTGAAGCCCGGGGACCCCCTCCTTCCTCTCCTCTCCTTTCTGTCTTGCTCAGATGTTTATCAAGTTCATCGAACTTTTAGGAGAAAGTGTTGAGTTAATGACTTACTTATTTCTGCTCTTTCTTCATGAGTGGTGAGAGCGTTGCACGTACATTTTTCTTTTTTTTTTTTTTTTTAACTTAAATCAGAAGCTCAAAGTGATGCGAGATCTTTCTCTTCCAACGTCAGCATCAGATGCCGTGAGCCGCTGCTCAGCTGCTTTTGTATCAAATCTTCTCTTTGCAGGTTTTTATCAGTTCAGAGTATTTTCTGATTCCCTCTGTACAGTCCTGTTTACAAGTGGATTGTTTAGAATTCATTTATTATTTTTATTGGGCGGGCAGATTTAGAGAAGAAGCAGATGTGTGGTCCGCTGGTTCACTTCCCCAGGTGGCTGCAGTGGCCAGAGCTGGGCCAGAGAGATGCCCGGAGCCAGGAGCTTCTCCAGGGTCACCCACATGGATGCAGGGTCCCGAGGCTCCGGGCCATCCCCCACTGCTTTCCCTGGGAAGTGGAGCAGCTGGGACACGAACTGGCACGCAGATACGGGATCCAGAGGTGAATGCAATGTGAGGATTTAGCTACTCGGCTGTCACACAGGATCATAGAATTGTGTCATTTAATTTTTAATATTTGGGTTTTTTTTTATTGCTGGACTCTAACTGAATTTTCTTGTGGTCTCAGATTATTTCACAAAATTTAGATGGATTCAAATCATTTAAAAAACTGATTTATCTGTTGAAAGTTAGAATTATAGAGAATGAAGGATGGACAGCTAAAACAGATGTTCCATCCCTAGGTTCATTCCACTAACGCCCACTTCTGCCACGGCCGGTTATTTTTGTGAAACTCTTTCCTGGAGTAATTGTGGGGCAGGGTCGGGCTGCTGTGGGGGCAGGTTTGTCCTGAAGATCCCCGAGGATGTGGCCTCCTGAGCGTGTTTTGGTCCGGTCATCATGCAACCCTTCCGGGACTTCTCCCTCAGCCCTGTCCTTGTCTCCAGGAAAGTTGGAATGTCCACTTTCATCAGCCCTAATAATGGCTTTGACTTTCCCAAGGCACAAAGTTACCCACACATGGACTATCCTTATAAACCAGATCTTTGCAACATGCAGCGGGGCTGCCCAGCCTTGCCGCTGGCACCTGTGGAGCCGCTCTCCCACGATGCCCACCTGTACACTCCGCCGGCATCACTGCTGACGGGCAACTCTAGAGTTACATCGGCTGCTAGAGGAGCTTGGTTAATATAAACGAGACTGTTGGCTTAAGGGGCATCTTAGAAAAAGTGCAGAAAATAAACTAATGAGATGTATGGCTTTTACTTTTTACTGAGAGCATTCTGTTTAACATGGAAGATAATGATTTTGTTTCTGTATTCCACGAATGAGTAAGCACTACATTTTTTTCTAAATATTTTATTTTTTAAAAAGATTTATTTATTTATTTTTTATTACAAAGTCAGATATACAGAGAGGAGAGACAGAGAGGAAGATCTTCCATCCGATGATTCACTCCCCAAGTGAGCCACAACGGCCAGTGCTGCGCCGATCCGAAGCCAGGAACCTGGAACCTCAAACCTCTTCCGGGTCTCCCACGCGGGTGAAGGGTCCCAATGCTTTGGGCTGTGCTGGACTACTTTTCCAGGCCACAAGCAGGGAGCTGGATGGGAAGTGGAACTGCCTAAACCGGCGCCCATATGGGATCCTGGCGCATTCAAGGCGAGGACTTTAGCCACTAGGCCACGCTGCCGGGCCCTTTTTTTTCTAAATATTTGGTGTCACCTGAGGCGCCAGCATCTCATACAGGCACCAGTTCATGTCCTGGCTGCTCTGTGTCTGTTTCCTGTTTGTGGCCTGGGAAAGCAGTGGAGCACAGTCCAGGCGCTTGGGACCCTGCGCTCATGTAGAAGATGTAGAACAAGCTCCTGGCTTTGGATCAGCTCTGCTCTGGCCGTTGTGGTCACTTGGCGGGAGTAAGCCAATGGTTAGGAGACTTTCGCTCTCTCTGTAAAATTATTGTCAGTAAAAGCAGAGTTAGAGATGAGGGGAGATGGGGAGAGAGAGGGGGAAGGGGAGGAGGGATTGAATGATCCTGGGACCCCCCATCTGCTGGTTCACTCCCCAGATGGCTGCAGTGGCTGGGCCAGTTCACAGCCAGGAGCTGCTTCAGGGTCTCCCACGTGGCTGGCAGCGGCCTGAGCGCGTGGGCCATCCCCTAGTCTTTCCCAAGTGCATTAGCAGAGATTAGAAGTGGAGCAGCCAGAACACCAACCGGCACCATATGGGATGCCCCTTCCCCAGGCATGGCTTTATTCATTATATCCCAAACACGGGTGCCATGGCTAGCTCCTTAATGCCATTGTTTGACCAAATGATCCAGCTTGTCCATTTTCTGCAAAGCAGCCGTGTGCGGGTGTTTGAGGTCTGTGTTCAAACCCTTTCGTCATCTGAACTCCTTTCTCCATGCAGATTGTCTTTGGCCTTTGGGGGGGCGGGGTCGCACGTGCGTCTGAAGTCAGAGTGGTGGTTTTCCAGTTCCTCATTGTTCTGCTCTTGTGAGAACTTGGGGTTGACCCGCAAAGCCATGATCCAGTCCATAGAATCTGTCAAATGCTTGAAAGGGTTCTGAGCTGCGAGTTGCTTCCCGAGCAACGTGCTGAGCGACGGGACTTCAGGCTGGGTTTCTGAAAAGTGTACGTGGTGGACGAGCGTACGCGCTGCCCTGGGGGCTCGCCGGCTCATGGGCAGTTTCTGCTGTGCTTGCGGGCAGTGGGGCAGGGAGGTCGCAGCGGCTGAGGTTCAGATGTGACCCTGCTGACTTAGGTCCGGCACTGACTGTCCGGGCAGGGGCTCCCATTCCCCCCCATGGCTGTGTGGCTGTAGGATGGCTTCCTGTGTTCCAAAGCTCTGACGTACCGGCCCTCTTCGCTCTGTTAGATTTCCTCACGTCTCAGAATCTCGGTGAGGAAGATTCCCCGGTCCTGTAGCAATCTCTGCTGGCTGCTCACACTGACTTTTTTTTTTTTCTTAAATAATCTTACTTAGTTGATTAGGGTACAAAGGGTCAAGGGCTACAGGAAAATGGGTAATACCATTGTTTCCACACTAATATTATTTTTTCCCTGTATCTGGGGTCAGGGGAGAAACAAGGGGAAAAGCCCCACCCAGCCTCCCACCCATCCCAGGTCCCCGATGTGAGGCACACTCCGAGGATCTTGCTCAAGCAGTTTTGATAGTTCAACAGGTCTGAATTGCTGCCAATCTCGCCGTTCCAATCGCGATGAAACCTATTCAGAATCCACTGGCTGACATAGTCTCTCCATGGTTGGGATTCTGAGATCAGCAGTTCAGTTGGAGGGATTTCCAAAGAAACTTCATCTGAGGTGCTCCCAGACCTGGTTCTTGTGTGTGCTTGCCAGTACAGGGTCTGGCACAGTCCGTCGCCCCAATCAGCTTATGCACATGCTGGTCGTTGCAATTGCTGGGTCAGTTCTGTTTCCAGCCCTGTCATCCACTTGAACCAATGGGTGTTGTAGTCCAGCTCAATCCTACCCACTTCAAACTCGGCCCTCACACAAACCAGTGGGAGCTGCAGCCTAGCTGGGGTGACTCCCCATAACCCCCACCAGGCCTGCCCCCTACCCTGGTTCCCATGCTTGCCAGTATATACCACAGGCTTGTTCAGTCTGTCCCACATCCCATTTAGCTCTGGTACTTGTCAGTAGGCATTGAAGCCTAGTTCAACCCAACCAACCTACTATCCAGCCCGCACACATACTGGCAGGTGCCTTTCTGTCTAGCCACCCCTGCCCCTGCCAGAGCTGAAGCCAGGAGCCAAGAGCGCAGAGCACACGGGTGCAGGGTCCCAAGGCTTTGGACCATCCTACACTGCTTTCCCAGGCTGAAGACAGGGAGCTGGATGGGAAGTGGAGGAGTCCACACATGAGCTGGTGCCCATGTAGGATGCCGGTGCTTGAGGATTAGTCTGTTGAGCCTTGGTGTAGAGTGTTGGGATGGAATGTGGGTCTACAGCAGGATGGTGGTGGCCACCCTGTGTGGTCCTCATTGGAGAAGCGGTCGGATTCTTGGTGCCTTTTGTAGAGGTATCTGAGATCTTTGCTTGGATCACTGGGGCCAACAGGCTGGTCTTTTGTGTCTCCCCCCACACCCCGGGTGTGTTCCTCTCCTTTGCCCAGGAGTGGCCCCATAAGCACCCGCAATTGATACTCCAAAATGGGATGTGGGCAACTTAAATGGTGGCTTGAGCCCAGTGCGGTAGCCTAGCAGCTAAAGTCCTCATCTTGAACGCCCCGGGATCCCATATGCATGCCGGTTCTAATCTTGGTGGCCCTACTTCCCATCCAGCTCCCTGATTGTGGCCTGGGAAAGCAGTCAAGGATGGCCCAAAGCTTTGGGACCCTGCACCTGTGTGGGAGACTCAGAAGAGGCTCTGGGCTCCTGGCTTCAGATTGGATCAGCCCTGGCCGTTGCAGCCGCTTGGGGAGTGAATCAGTGGACAGAAGACCTTCCTCTCTGTCCTCCTCTCTATGTATCTGACTTTGCAATAAAAATAAACCTTAAAAAAAATTTTAACAGTGGCTTGACACACTGCTTCACAGCCCCTCCTCCTGGCAATGACCTTTTGTTTAGGGACCTCTCTCCCTTCGATGACTTACTGTGTTTTGGTTTCTTGTGTCAGGAGTCCCGCGTGGACAGTCATGGAGTTCCTCCTGTCCCCTCAGTGTTTATTTCCCATCTTACTGCAGTGGCGAGGGGCTAGTGAATGTGGAATAGGACTCGTGGGAGGTGACAGTCTGGCTGTTTCTGATTTTTAGGGGAAAGCATCTTGCTTGTCACGAGTGTTACGTCAGCTACAGGTGTTGTGTGTGTGTATCGTCTACCAACTCCAAGTTCCTCTCTATTCCTAAATATTTTGTGTAATGTTTTCCTTTCCTGCATCTATTGATTTGACTCAATTTTTATTTATTTTTAAAAGATTTATTTATTTTCATTACAAAGTCAGATATACAGAGAGGAGGAGAGACAGATAAGAAGACCTTCCGTCCGATGATTCACTCCCCAAGTGAGCTGCAACGGCCGGTGCTGTGCCGATCCGATGCCGGGAACCAGGAACCTCTTCCGGGTCTCGCACACAGGTGCAGGGTCCCAAGGCTTTGGGCTGTCCTCGACTGCTTTCCCAGGCCACAAGCAGAGAGCTGGATGGAAAGTGGAGCTGCCAGGATTAGAACCGGCGCCCATATGGGATCCCTGGGCGTTCAAGGCGAGGACCTTAGCCGCCAGGCCACGCCACCGGGCCCATTGACTCAATTTTTAAAATTAGTCAATTGATGTTATGGGTCATATTAATTTCCAACTTGAAATAAATCGACTTGGTTGGGGCGTGTCCTTCTCCATCCACTGTTGGACTCGGTGTGTTACCATAGCGCGAGCCTTCTCCTTGACCATTGAAGGAACCTGTACATTGGTCTGCCTTCATCCGGGTTTGAGGTTAACATGGCTCCATGCAATGTTGATTCTGCTTCTGTCTTCTGGGAGAGATGGCAGCAAATTGGCTTGACTTCTTCCCCAGCGAAGCCACTGTTCTTGGTCACTGGTTCCCTCTCTTTAGTAAATGTATGCCTCTTGGGATTACGTTTCTTTCTGAGGGCTTTGGTAAAATGTCTTTCAAAGGATCAGTGCATGTCATCTAAGGTATCTTTAAGTTCAGACACTTCTATGTTGTTTCTATTACAGTAAAATAGTGAATTTATCCCAACAGATCTGTATTTGTTCAATTCCAGAATTTCCATTTGGTTCTCCGCTGGCATTTTCTCCCATCTCCTTTGTTGCAAGGATATCTTCCAACTTCTGGTCTCCCCAGATTTTTTTTTTTGTCACTTTGAGTGAGTCTCATTTTCCTATTAAATCACTTTAAATTGTATAATGGATATTATGATGGATATATTGAGAAAATATTTTATTATATTGAGAACATTTTTAAAAATGTGTCTGGCACCTCGCTAGACTCGGGTGAAGCCATTATAGGCCTTGTGATCTCTGGCTGTTTCCATCACTCTTTCCCAGGATCCAGTTTTGCAGGTCTAGGGAGTCCTCCTCCCCTCCTGCATCTCCCCATCACCATGGGCCTACAGGCCTTTAGTAACAGTTGCAAATCAGCATCATGGCATTTGTAGGTGTAGGCAAAGGTAGGAAATCCTACATCCTACTCTCAACGTGTGTCTGTTGCATTGGGAATCCTTATTTTACTTGGTTAGAGCTGTGCACTGCGGTATATACCACACCGCCTCCTGGTGTGGCAGGTTGCATTACACAGTTTGTCTATGAGAACATACCTCATTGATGTGTGTATCTGTGTTGTACTTTGCATAAAGGCTGCCTTACATCACAGAACATACGGCATTTGTTCTTTCGGGACTGGCTTATTTCACTGAGCATAATGGTCTCCAACTGGGACCATTTTGTTGCGTGTGGTAGGAGTCCATTTTGTCTGGCTGTGTAGTATCCCATAGCTCCATCCTACAGATGAGGCACGGTTTCCTTAGCATTCACCCACTGTCTCTCATCAGCTGTGGCTCTCCTAGACCGGTCAGTCTGGGACTTGCTATTGGACTAAAGGCTGCCAAAAAACCAGAACACGTCCCATGTCAGTCCTCTGAGCTGCCGCCTCCAGCATGTGCCGGCCCGTGTCCATGCGCCAGCACCTCGGGGCAGGTCGGTCCTCTGCGCCCACAGGTCAGGTTAGTCTCAAATGATCAGGACTGAATACGCACAGGCTTCATTTTCTTATTCCCTGAACAATATAGTCAAACAACTAGCTATGCTGTATTATTACAGACACAGGAGGGGACATACAGTTAATACTCGGTGTACTAACCATAGTATAAGCTTCCCGGTGGTTCTGAGTCCAGCTGGTTGCTCTAGCTCAGGCGCACTTAGATTGTTTCCTTGGAACATTTTTTTTTTTTTTTGAGGCAAAGCTATACTTTAAAAATCACTGAATCTAACCTTAAGATACAGGTTTTTATTTTGTGTTATTTGAAAAACTGAGAAAATGTAAACATCCATAAACATCATTCTACATAGACAAAAAAACCTCAATTTTCATACAGCCTTCATTCACTGACATGAGTTTTCAGAAAGTTCATTGACATGCCATTATGATAAAACTATATTTCAAATTTTTGTACCAAAATATTTTTCATTTTCCCATGAACTTTTTGAAGTGTGCTCATGTCTATGAAAAGTAGCATTTGAAAAGTAGCGTTGAAAAGTAGCGTTGGCATTACTGCCGGCACAGCCCCCTCACTAGTTGGAACAGTCTTTGAGAAGAAGATAAACGTTTGGATTGGATCAGTATTAGTTTCACTCAGACATGTTTAATTCTATCAGATTCCAAGAGGAGATGGGAACCTATATCAGGGTGTAAGTCCCGTAACAGTAATATGTACATTTATACATATCACACATAAGATCATGCCTCATTTTCTAAACAGTCCCTGACAAGGCCACTGACTGGAATTCTTCTTTTATGTCCCCAAATAAGTGAGCCATACAGTTATCCGGTCACTCCAACGGATAAACACGGTTGCTGTAAAAAAAAAAAAAAGCAACTATAAACATTCATGACACATTTATGAAAGAGTATAGCAAGATAAAGCAGTTAAGATCGAGACACATAAGGACTTCCACGTAGGCATAATTTTGTCCTATGGCTTTGGAGTACCTGTTACGTGACTAAGTAACTTTCTGGAAAAATCCATCCTGTTGCAGTAAACCACTGGGAGCGTGTTCAGGGTATGGTTCAGGTATGGTCCCGGGCGTGGTCACACCCGTAGCTCCTCTGCTGTAAGATTCACACCGTTGTTGTAATAGAGGAAGCCATCCATATTTCACTCCAATGACATTCCAATCAAAATTTAGTAAGTTTTTCTCTCTCTCCACCTGCTCCTGAAGAGGAATAAGTTATGACCCTGAGGAATGTGACGCTTCTCCAATCTGCCCAAACTCCTCCTTGTCAGCGAGGAGAGTCATCCCACGTGACCTGAGCCGAAGGGGAATGAAGACGCCAGGTAGCAACAACCGACGCTAAGACACCGTGCTCACTTTGCCACTGTCTGAGCAGTAGAGCAGACCCAGCCTTTGACGAATTATCGCGTACATTGCAGTGCCACATAAGTTTTTCACTGTAAAGTACAAATAGTAAAATGTACACAGTTGAGCTGCCGGACAGAGCGGAGGCGAGGGGGGCCGTTCACGGGTTTTGGTCCTGATTCGCTCGTGTGGGGGGCATGACTGGACTTCCTCTACTTCCTGACATCAAAGTTAAGGCTACCGGCAGGATTCCTTGAATATCAACGTGAGTCTGGGGTAGGAAGTGGACGGGAAGGATTGGATCCCTGTGATAATTCTAGGGGTTTCCTCCGCCTTGAGGCGTCACTGGCTCTGCCAAAAGCCCAGCACGATTGTCCACGGTAGACATGTGGGAACAGCGCTGCCTTACATGGAAGGTACGTTTCAGTTGATGTCAGCTTTGTCCTCACATGAAGGCCCTGCTCGTGGTCTTCTCTGACCATCACCTGGGCAGGCGTGACAAACGCCGACCCTTGCTAGGGCAGAGCTTGGGGACTGGGCTTGGGAACTCTGGTACAACCATGTTGATGAAATCCCATCTTCTGTCCTCTGGTGTTGGCAGGAAATTCATCCCGACTGAATCCCTCAGAACACCGGTGGAACTTCCTAGCCAGCCCTCTGCGGGAGAGCAGGACGGCCCGTCCTGACAGCTACGCGCCACTCTCCTTGCTATGTGTTCCCTCCAGCGTGCACCCGCTGGTGGTACACGAGGTGTGAGCGCTGGCTGAAGCCCTTACAGCACACGGCACAGATGTAGGGCCGCTCGCCGGTGTGCACGCGCTGGTGGGTGTGGAAGTGCGAGGCCTGGCTGAAGCCCTTGCCGCACTGCTGGCATGTGTAGGGCCGCTCGCCGGTGTGCACGCGCTGGTGGGCGCTCAGCCCGGCGCTCCAGCTGAACTCCTTCCCGCACTCCTCACACCGGAACGGCTTCTCCCCGGTGTGCAGGATCTGATGGACCTGCAGGTTGGACCGCTGGCTGAAGGCCTTCCCGCAGGTGTCGCAGGTGTACGGCTTCTCCCCGGTGTGCACCCGCTGGTGGGCCTGCAGGTGCGAGGCCTGGCTGAAGCGCTTCTGACACGCGTCGCATTTGAAGGGCTTCTCGCCGGTGTGGACGGTCTGGTGGGCCTGCAGGTTGGAGGCCTGGCTGAAGCCCTTGCCGCACTCCTCACACTTGTAGGGTTTCTCTCCCGTGTGCACTCGCTGGTGATTGTGCAGATTCAAGCTCCAGTTGAAGCGCTTCCCGCACACCCCGCACTTGTAGGGCTTCTCCCCGGTGTGGACCCGCTGGTGCGCCTGGAAATAGGAGCTCTGACTGAAGCCCTTGCCACACACGCTGCAGCGGAAGGGCTTCTCGCCGGTGTGCACGCGCTGGTGGCTCTGGAAGCTGGAAGCCGAGCTGAAGCCCTTGCCGCACTCGGCGCACTTGTAGGGCTTCTCGCCGGTGTGGACCCGCTGGTGGCTGTGCAGGTTGAAGCTCAGGCTGAAGCGCTTGCCGCACTCGGCGCAGCGGTACGGCTTCTCCTCCGTGTGCACGCGCTGGTGGGTGTGCAGGTTGGAGCTGCAGCTGAAGCGCTTGCCACAGTCCCCGCAGTGGTACGGCTTCTCGCCCGTGTGGATCCGCTCGTGGGCCTGCAGGTGCGACCTCTGCGTGAAGCCCTTGCCGCACGCCTCGCACTTGTAGGGCTTTTCGCCCGTGTGCACGCGACAGTGGATGTTGAGGTCGGTGCTGCGGCTGAAGCCCTTCCCGCAGGCGTCGCAGCGGTACGGCTTCTCCCCCGTGTGGATGGGCAGGTGCGCGTACAGGTGCGAGCTCTGGTTGAAGCTCTTCCCACACTCGGGGCACGTGTAGGGCTTCTCACCCGTGTGGACCCTCTGATGGGTCTGCAGGTTCGAGCTCTGACTGAAGCCCTTGCCACAGTCATGGCACCAATAGCGTTTCTTCCCTAAGTGAGTCCCGGGCCAGACGGGAAGGCCCGGGCTGTAACGCGCATCCTCCTCACGCGCACAGCAGGTGGGGGGCTTCCTTGGCTCGTGTCCCTGCCGATGGCGTGCCAGGCTGCAGCCGTCGCTGGAGGCGTCTCCACACTCCGTGCAAGGGTAGGTTTGGGGTCCGGTGGAGGCAGCGTGCTGGGTGCGGGGTGGTACCACGCAGTCGGCCTTGCTGGGCGCAGCCTCTCTCTCGTGGTATGGTGTGGGGCGGTATGGGATGCAGCCGGGAAGGTGGCCCCGTGGGGCCAGTCTGTGGGGCTTGCTTCTCATCGGAGTCTGCTGACAGCCGCTCTGGCGGTTGTGCGTCTCACTCGGGGACAGTTTAGTGCAGGGATCCAGCACAGTTCTCTCTGTTGGAAGGGCACCAGCGGATCTGCTCCCAGGCTGTGGGCGGGCAGGCTCCCCCGGAGAGCGGCCCCTCGGCTCAGCTGCGGGCCAGACCTCCAGCTGGCTTCTGCCCTCTGAAAGAAAGGGATGTATGAGAGAAAGTGCCACGGCCTTGCTTCTCTGTGGAGACATTAGAACCAGCAAGGCTTGTGGGCCTGCTGACGTGGCCTGGAGGCAGCAGAGGAAAGCCAAGTTAAAATATCCTGCCTAAGGCCGGCAGGGTAGCCTATTGGCTAAAGTCTTCCCTTTTTTGTTTTAGATTTATTTATTTTTATTGCAAAGTCAGATATAGAGAGGAGGAAAGACAGGAAGGTCTTCTGTCTGATGATTCATTCCCCAAATGACTGCAACAGTCAGAGCTGAGCTGATCCGAAGCCAGGAGCCAAGACCTCTTCCGGGTCTCCCATGCAGGTACAGGGTCCCAAGGCTTTGGGTCATCCTCCCCTGCTTTCCCAGGCCAAAAGCAGGGAGCTGAATGGGAAGCAGGGCCGCTGAGATTAGAACTGGTTCCCATATGGGATCCCGGTGCATGTAAGGTGAGGACTTTAGCTGCTAGGGCACCACGTGGGCCCAAGTCTGTCTTTTGCAGACACTGGGGTCCCATATGGGCGCCAGTTCATGTCCCAGCTGCTCCACTTCCCATCCAGTTCCCTGCCTGTGGCCCGGGAAAGCAGCAGAGGATGGCCCAAGGCCTTGGGACCCTGCACCCCATGGAAGACCAAATGGCCTCGGATCAGCTCAGCTCTGGCCATTGTGGCCACTTGGGGAGTGAATCAGCAGATCTTTTTCTTGGTCTCTCCTTCTCTGTGTAAGTCTGACTTTCCAATAAAAATAATTGAAAATTACATATCCTGTCCAGGAGCCACCTGGAGGACAACTGCTCTGCCTGACTTGGGGTCGAGACAAGGCAAAGCAGTGGAAGGCGGCAGCAGGCAGTACCTGGGACAACAGGGCCTAGTCGGCGAGAGAACAGCGCAGGGCTGCCCCTCGTGCCCATCAGGGCCCGAGCAGCCAGGGGGTGATGATCTTAAGGACATGGGCCCCTGAGGGAGAGTGAGCCACACAACCCAATGACCTGTGCTGTCCCTGGGTCTGAGCCTGGCAAGGGCTTGGGGTCCAGCACACCCCAACTTCAAGGCACATCGTCCTTAAAAGCAGGCAAGCCATGTCTGCTGTCAGATGGGTGGAGTTTCCGTGTTTCCTAACTCAAGATACAAACGTCCAGAAATAGGACTCTGGCCTAATTGGTGAAGATTAAAAAATATTGAAACTCATGAAAAAGTCTTTGTACTGAAAAGTAGTCTATTTTGCATGCTGCGGCGGGGTGGCGTGTTTAAAGAGATGGCAAAACACCGTCCACTGAGGATGCTCTGTCCAGTGTCCTGTCCTTCCAGGACGTGGAAAGGACGTGAGAAAAGTTGTGCAGTCGGGCAGGTAAAGCTGTGGGCAGACACAACCTGGATTCTAACTTGGGTTCCTATCTTCCACTTCTGTTACAGGTTTAATAAGCAAAGCACTTGTCTGGGTACTTAATAGTTACTGAATGTGTCAAATTGGTATGTTTTAAAGTGATTGGATTGTATGTTTTTAAAAAAATAGGCTGTAACTTAACTACGTGAAAATACAGAAAAGGAGACGCCAAGGCGGCCCAGCAGAAATACCCAGCATGCATTTCCTCCACTGTGAAGAACCAAGTGGCAGGTGGACAGCTGGACTCGGAGGCGAGCACCAGAGCCCGGCGGGCAGAGGAGAACTGGGGGCTTCAAGGCACAGAAAGAGACACAAGCCGTGCCAGCAACCAAGCTCCCGGCCCCCAGTAGGCCACATGACGGGCAAGTGATGGTCCCAGCATGGCAGCGCAGGCGGGCACTGCCCGGAGCTTGTAATGGTAACTCTGTCAGAGAATTAATTCCTCCAGTTTTCCTTCCCGCCCCGCACCAGAGCCCAGGATGCTGCAGCCCCCGGGGCCATCTCGTAGCAGGGCTCCTGCTGACCTGCAAGGCCCCAGGAGTCAGCGACCTGTCCCTCAGAGCCTCCAGATCTCCGAGCCTCGCGGTTCCACCTCCATCCAGAGGAGCCATGCCAGGGTGATGCCAGGGGCTCCGGGAGCCAGGAAGCCAGCCTTGGAGGGGAGGTGTTGGAGCTGGGAGAGACTGCCAACCCAAGGCGGAGTCCTGGGGCTGCCGCCTGCCTACCTGGGTGGGTCCGCAGCTCCTTCACCCACAGCTCTTCCTCCCTTTCCAGCTGGGAGATCATATCTGGCTTAAAGGACTGATGTCCTGTGGGGAGAAAAAGATGCGAATGTATTAAGTTTTTAGTTCCAATCCCATAATTTAAGGCTTGGTCCACCTTAGCCACCCTCCTGCCCCCCACCCCTGCACCTTAGCCACTCCCCTGCCCCCCACCTCTGCAGACTGTAGCAAACCCTGGTGCTGGGACACAGCGACAAGGCAGCCGGGTAGACGCTGACTAGCGCAGGGAAGAGTGACCATGGGTTCCCTCCAGTGCCTGCACACAGCGCCCCCTTCCCACGGGCACCTGTGCGGACTGCTCCACACGCCACCGGCTCACTGATATTACAAAAATGCCGACCCACTAAGTGGGTGACCCAGGGGTGGCGCCTGATCCAGCAGCTTCTCTGGAGATAAGGAGCCAGGAGCTGCTGAGCGTTGTTCATGTTCACAACACGTGAGGCACAGACAGCAAATGCCTCATGTTTCTGTTCCAAACTCTGGTCTCTGAGGCGTCCACGGCCTTGACCTACTGGCCAGGGACACTCAAACACCTGAAAATGCACCGTGTAGTTATCTGCCACACAGTGGTGGTAGCGCTGCCACTGGCAATCCTTGCCCCGGCATTTGAGAGCCAGTTACGGGGCTGCCCACACTCACCCACGGAGAGCAGGTTCCGGAAGGTCTCCAGCATCACGTTGCGGTATAGCTTCCTCTGTGCGGGGACCAGCAGCCCCAGCTCCTCCTCGGAGAAGACCACGGCCACGTCCCTGAAGGTCACCATCTCCTGCAAGGTCAAGCGCACACAGCCTCGATCTTGGGAGCAACGGTCAGCGGGACCCAAGTATGTCTGTTAGCAGGGTCCCCCTTCCAGTCACAGAGGCTGTGGCACGGAGGGGAACAAAGAGGAGTCACCCCAGTGGAACCCCCAAACCTCCTGGCTGAAGCACGTTTGGACTCAGGCCTCTGTTCCCGATACAGGTAAGGGGCCAGGGCTGCGGGCGGGGGTGGCGTGCCACAGTGACTCCTGCACCCACACAGGGCACTGGTTCAGGTGCCAGCTTGGCCGCTGTTCCTTGGAGTCGAGACTGGCCAGACTCTAGGGCCACGGGATCTTTCAGACCACGAGCTACCTGAAGGTGTACTGACATGCTAACGAGGCAGGTGTTTCCGGGCTTACCACGCAACAACCCAACGCGTGACTGAAACAGCTGCCACCCCGAGCTGCCTGCCTGTCGGGCCCTGCCCGTCCGTCGGGCCCTGCGGCCTCTAGCCACACTTTCTGCTGCAAACCGGGGCAGCCCGTGCGAGTGAGTTTTTGGGACATTGAGGACAAAAATGGCCAAATTCTCAGAATGCCTGTTGAGGAAGAAAAGTTGCATGCGGGCAGACTTACTCTAAATGTCTTTAAACCACATACATGAAGAGAATGAGGAAAAATACGATGAGCCTAGCTATGGAAAATGTCACCATTTAAAATGTGGGTGATGTAAAATACATATCTATAGTTATAAATGAATTGTGAGCAGGTTTCCAAAGTAGGGATGGCTTTTCATTAAAAACAAAACTGCCTGTTTCTAAAGGTGTTGAGTTCTCACAGACTGGGTGGCTCCCCGTGCGCCCACAGTGGCCTGCGCGAGCTCCAAGTCCCCCCGAGGGTGGCAGGGGCCGTCACACCGCCTTCCAGGGACTGGAAACAGCCCAGGTACCACCCAGTGCAAGGCGTGGTCATTCAACCACCAGGCTCAACCCACTGCCACTGTGTTTGGAAATCCCAGACCCCAACACACCCGTCAAGTTGCCTGGGGTACCCCTCTCCCCCTCCTCAACCCTTGAGAAATGAAGTCCACTTTAAGATAACAGAAAGGCAGACCGACTCACCCTGAACTTGGTCATCCTCCTCTCAGGGCTGGGAAGGGACGGACACTGTGAGGTGGGGTGGCACGCAGGACCTCTCCGCGAGACCTGCTCCCTCCTCCGGTGGCCCGGAGCACAGGGGCTGGACGCCAGCCTCCCATGGGCCCCCTCAGCAGCCACTTGTCTTCATGAATAACCCACAGGGAAGCCCAGCCTTACGGGTCCACTGACGCTGCTACCCCAGGGCACAGGGGCCCAGCTGCGGCCCGGATGCCCATGACTGGGTTCAAATTCTGGCTTTCCTGCTGACTGGCAGTGTAAGCCCCGAGTCTCAGCAGGTCACCTCTACTTGGGGCAGCTGTCCCCATGGTCTGTTTCCTGCAGCCTCAGACAAGCAGGTGATACTGCACGGTGAGATTCCGCCCGTCAGCCAGACGAACTTCTGCCAAAAGTCAGGACTCGGGGACCACGGTGCTGCCCGCCCCTCTCACACCTAATAACTTCTCGGGAATCCGCGAACCCGCGGCTGCTACTGCAGCCCAAGACCCTTTGCAAAGTCTTTCCCCACGTGCACGAGGGTCAAGGCCCAAAGACCCCACGCAGGATCCTCTCCGAATGAGAGGCTAAAGCGAGCCCAAGAATCCAAGGCTAGAGCTGAAGCCCGCCCCTACCCGGGGCACAGGGCAGCTGCCCCTAGTGCCAATCAGTGCTAGCACAACAGTGTCCAGCAAAGATCACTGACTCCCCGCAGAAACACCACTGGGAGGACAGGACTGAGGTTAAGTAACTAGCCAGGCGGTGGGGCGTGGCAGGCCGGCGGGTCCAGCGTGGGGTCATTCGAGGACCCTGCAAACCCCATCTCCCAGAGCAGGAGGCTCCCCTCCCTGGAACGCGAACCGGTGTGGCCTCCCAGGCCTGCCTGCACGCAGCTTCTCTGCCGCAGGCCGGAGACCCGGTGACCGGGAGCCCCAGGAGCCGGGGAAGGGCGCGGGGACCGAGGTGGACCGAGGTGGACTCACCTCCGCGGGACAAGCCGCTGCTCCAGCCCCGCCTGCAGCGAGCGGAAGCGCCCAGGTCCTGGACTCCACTTCCCAGAATCCCCAAGCTGCAGCGCGCCCTCGGACTACATGTCCCAGAATGCTTGCGGCGGATCGCCCTGGAGCCGCTTCTGGGCAGTCGCTGCCCATCGCATTCTGTCGGTGGTTCCTCCTTTGTTTAAAATTTGACAGGACGGAACTGCGAGGTTTTACAGACCCAGCCACCTGGAGGAAGAAAGAAGCCAAGTGCACACCATGAACACAAGGTTAAAAACTGAAGTCAAATCAGCCTGGGTGACTGGGCTGCCCCCGGGAGGACCTGTCCATCAAGGACAGTGGGGCCGAGGGAGTGACAGCCCCGAGTGATGGACAGCAGGAGCGCAGGCTGTAACCTGCTGGCCTCTGACCAGCCTCCATCTCGAAGAGCCCACAAAAAAATGGACATGAAGTGTACCCCAGCACATGACATCTGTTCACTCCTAAATACTTCACTTTATAAAAAATAACATTTCTATCAAAACCACAATACCCTTACCAAACAGAATAAAAAATAATTGCTAGTAAATCCTTAATGCTTCATATTCCATTCCTGTTCCAAAACAAACAAAACCCCCCTCTCTGGTTGAAATCAACATCAAGTTCACCTGCTTTATTAACCTGCTTGCACACATACGGAACACAGCTACATCCCGGCTTGCAGACACCGACCTGCTTGTGAGGCCAGGCCTGGGGGTCTCGGGCCTTCTCCCCCTGTTCCCAGGAGGTGGCCTTCAAGCCCTGGAACACCCCGGATGATGGGGCACTTTCTGTGGCACATGCTGGGTCGTTAGCTTCGTGCTAATGAGTTGTGGAGGACGGTGCTGGTCCCACTGGAGGTGGTCATGCGGGCAGGGGTGAGGGCCAAAGGCTGCACAGTGTCCGTCCAGGAGGGAGAGGAGGCCAGAGGCAGAGCCTAAGCGAACAGCCACAGCCCAAAGCCAGGATGGAGGCCGTGCCGTGGGCAGCGTGGCCCGGAGCTGCCACACGTCCACGTGAGAAAGGACGCTGGAGGCTTCGGATCCAGGACCCACTGAGACCCGGCGCTTTGCGTCCGTCTCTTGGCTGGTTCTAATTTATATCCTTTCCCGATCACAAAGATGATCACTCCTGAATTTCTTGCCGCCCTCGCTGAGTTCTGCCAGCTGCTTCAGTGGCTCTGGTGAGAAGGGAGCAGCTGGGCAGAGGGGAGGGCGCCCTGGGGACGCCTGAACCCTCAGAGTCCAGTGAGGCGTCCCTGTGAGCGCTGTGCCTCTCAACTGTGGATCCTGACCAATGTGTGGGTGACTGGCCCGAGAGGCCACTGCGCCACGGAGGACTCAGAGCACCCGCGTGGTCTCAGCTCAGGAAATGTTTTGTAAATGAGAATACAGATTCCTCCAGCATAAAAGGGAGGGTTGCTATATTTGATGCCACTGAAATGAACATGTTTCTTTATCACAAGATGCCTGTGAGACTTTTTAATAGCTAGGAATTTTTTTTGGGGGGAAGGGCTAGGGTTACGGTTAAGGTTAGAGTTAGGGCTGGTGTTGGGGTTCGGCTTAGGGCAGGAGCAATTTTTTCAAATTCCATTTCCAAAGCTACTGGGGAAATGTGACTACTTGCTGGACACTGTGGATGACAAGGCCTGGTCTGTGTACACAGGAGGGAGAGCTGGAGGAGGCAGTGCAGGCGGGGACACACACACACGACAGGTGGGACATACCTGCTTCAGGGCAACTGCGGGAGGGGGCCAGTGCAGAGCCAGCACTGGGACTCAACAAGCAACGATCTGTTTGAGTCCGTCTGCTTCCACAGGTGTTTGTAATTCTTTTTTTTCTTTATTTTTGACATTCTTTACATAGTTATTAAAGATAAAAAGGTTCAAAGGCTACAGTTACGAATCGCTGCCAATCTTGCCACTCCAAGCACAATCAGGTCGCTGAAGAATCCACTGACTGACACACTCCATTTTAGAGTCTCCGTTTGCCCAGTTTTTCACTGCCAACATATGGCTGAGGTAGTTGACAGGGTGTTTGTAGTTTTTAAAAGATTTATTTATTTTTATTGGAAAATCAGATATACAGAGAGGAGGAGAGACAGAGAGGAAGGTCTTCTGTCCGATGATTCACTCCCCAAGTGACCACAACGGCCGGTGTTGCGCCGATCCGAAGCCAGGAGCCAGCAACCTCCTCCAGGTCTCCCATGTGGATGCAGGGTCCCAAAGCTTTGGGCCGTCCTGGACTGCTTTCCCAGGCCACAAGCAGGGAGCTGGATGGGAAGTGGAGCTGCCTAAAGTGGCGCCCATATGGGATCCTGGCGCATTCAGGGCAAGGGCTTCAGCCTCTAGGCCACGCTGCTGGGCCCAATGTGTTTATAATTTTTAAAAACAAGTCCCATGGGCCCAGCATGGTAGCCTAGCAGCTAAAGTCCTTGCTTTGCACATGCCACAATCCCATATAAGCACTGGTTCTAATCCTGGCTGCTCTACTTCCCATCCAGCTCCCTGTTTGTGGCCTGGGAAAGCAGTCGAGGACGGCCCAAAGCCTTGGGAGCCTGCACCCACGTGGGAAACATGGAAGAAGCTCCTGGCTCCTGGTTTTGGATCAGCTCAGCTCTGGCCATTGAGGCTACTTGGGGAGTGAACCAGCAGATGGAAGCTCTGTACTGGTTTCTCCCTAACTCTGACTTGCTAATAAATAAGTCTTAAAAAAAAAAAAGTAAGGGCCCGGCAGCGTGGCCTAGCGGCTAAAGTCCTCGCCTTGAGCGCCTCGGGATCCCATATGGGCACCAGTTCTAATCCCGGCAGCTCCACTTCCCATCCAGCTCCCTGCTTGTGGCCTGGGAAAGCAGTCCAGGACGGCCCAAAGCTTTGGGACCTTGCACCCGCGTGGGAGACCCGGAAGAGGTTCCTGGTTCCCGGCTTCAGATTGGCACAGCACCAGCCGTTGTGCTCCCTTGGGGAGTGAATCATTGGACAGAAGATCTTCCTCTCTGTCTCTCCTTCTCTCTGTATATCTGACTTTGTAATAAAAATAAATAAATCTTTTAAAAAAAGAGTAAGGCATCTAACCATGAAAGATAAAAGCGAGAACAAACAGCAAAGACAACATATTGAAAACATTCACAAATATAAAGAAGTAATCCACCCAGATGCACATGGGACTTGACAGCTCCCTGAGGCCTGCAGAGGACGTCCCGTACCATGGAGGGTTCCGGACAACTCTCCCCATCACGCTTTGACACAAGTATCTAGGTGAGACTCTAAGGTGGACTGTCAGCCAGCGCGCCTTGCTTGGAGGGATTTCCTCAACCTTGGAGCAACAAAACCAACAGCATCTCAGAACTATCAAAACCACCTAAGCAGTATCCTTGGAACATGCTCCACTTCGGGGACCCTGGGATGACAACAGGTGGCCTGTCTCCATCCCTGGGTGCTGATGCTGTTGGGTTGCTGGCAGGGGCCCTCTCCCCTTCTCTCTGATTTCCCCAGACACAAGAAAAAGGAGATTTGAGGCAGCGGTCCATTCCTTGACCCTCCGCACCCTAACTGGTGGTCCAAGGCAAGGAAGCCATGCACCCCTCTTAACTAGGGAAACACCATCAAAAATAAATCTATTATAAAAAAAAATAGTCCAACGATCCTGACAATCACGTTGAACATGTATGGTCTACACACACCGATTAAAAACAGATTCCCAGAGCAGATTAAAAAAAAAAACCAAGACCCAATTGTAGGTTGTCTTCAAGAAATCCATTTTACAGAACACAGATGAACCATACACACACAGACACTCCATGCTAACACACTCATCAAGAGGAAACTGGAATAACTATATATTAATTCCAGAAAAAAATAAACCTTAAAAGCAAAACTGTAAGCCGGGAGACTGGGACGTAGTCAACATTCAAATATTCCACAGGACGGGATGTGGCTGCCCAGAGTCGACACACTGCGGTATGTGGACTCGCTAGCTCCCTCTGGCGGCGACGGCGACGTCCTGCAGGCACAAAGCCAGGAGAGCCCCTGGTGACCTTGAGAACAGCCCCAACCTGCAGGACACAGTGGACACTTGCAGCCTGTTCCACCCAGTCACAGCTGACCATGCTGATCCAGGCCACAGGGAATGCTCACCCCGGTCGTTCACATCTGGGCCCCAGGACAGGCACTTCAACAAACTGCACAGAAACCACTTGGGGTCCACTATCAGACACAACAGGATTAACTTAGAAATCAAGGAATAGACAAGCAAAAAGTACTCAGAAATTACATAGCCTAGGGGGAAAAATGGGGGCAGGCCGAGGCTGGAAATCAAGAAAAAATGTAAGCATTGTGGCCAGTACTGGGATGTTGTGGCATAGTGCGTGAAGCCACTGCCAGCAAGGTCAGCATCCTGAGGCGGCCCTGGTTTGAGCCCCGACTGCTCCACTTCCAAACCAGATTCCTGCTGATGTGCCATAGAAAGCAGCAAGTGCTGGCCCACATGCTTAGACCCCACGTCACCCCCATTGGAGATCTGAAAAAAAAGTTCCTGGCTTCTGGCTTCAGCCGGGTGCAGCCTTGGCTGCATCTGTGGAGAAGCAGCATGTGGAGGAATTCTGACTTTCAAATGCATACATAAGTCTCCCTCCTCCCCCCCCCCAAAGAAAACAACTTCAAAATACTTTTAACAAAATGAACATAATTTGTCAAAATTTGTGGGATGAAGTAAAAGCAGTAGGTAGACAGGTTTGTAGCTTGAGCGTGTATTCCAGAATATAAGATCTGCCATCAGCCACCTGGGCTTCTGCTTTAGGAAGCTGGAGAAAAGAATTTAAACCAGAGATGAACAGGAGAAGGAACCGTCAGAGCGCAAACCTCAGGGCATGCGGGCAGTGAGCTGGTAGAACAAAGACCCGCCTCCCTTGGTCTCCACTTTATTTATACATTTGTTTTGCAGGGTCAAAGAGGAGAGACAAAATGAGAAGAGATGTTCCCCCACACCTAATGGCTGCAACGGCCAGAGCTCAGTCAGCTGGAAGCCAGGAGCCTCTTCCAGGTCTCCCACGTGGGTGCAGGGTCCCATGGCCTTGGGGCATCCTCCACTGGGTCTGCCATGTTGGTGCAGGGTCCCATGGCCTTGGGGCATCCTCCGCTGGGTCTCCCATGTGGGTGCAGGGTCCCATGGCCTTGGGGCATCCTCCGCTGGGTCTCCCACGTGGGTGCAGGGTCCCATGGCCTTGGGGCATCCTCCGCTGGGTCTGCCACGTGGGTGCAGGGTCCCATGGCCTTGGGGCATCCTCCGCTGGGTCTCCCATGTTGGTGCAGGGTCCCATGGCCTTGGGGCATCCTCCACTGCTTTCTCAGGTGCATTAACAGTGGTGCAGCTGGGACATTAACCAGTCCCCCATGGGATGTCGGTGCCACAGAGGTCTAGCTTAATACATCATGACGCCAACCCCTCAAATAAACTTTTTTTTTTAAAGATTTATTCATTTTATTACAGCCAGATATACACAGAGGAGGAGAGACAGAGAGGAAGATCTTCCATCCAATGATTCACTCCCCAAGTGAGCTGCAACGGGCTGGTGCGTGCCGATCCAGAGCCGGGAACCTGGAACCTCTTCCGGGTCTCCCACGCGGGTGCAGTGTCCCAATGCATTGGGCCGTCCTCAACTGCTTTCTCAGGCCACAAGCAGGGAGCTGGATGGGAAGTGGAGCTGCCGGGATTAGAACCGGCGCCCATATGGGATCCCGGGGCTTTCAAGGCGAGGACTTTAGCCACTAGGCCACGCCGCCGGGCCCCAAATAAACTTTTTTTTAAAAAAAAAATTTTATTTATCTTTTTTTAAAAAATTTATTTATTTTATTAGCAAGTCAGATATACAGAGAGGAGAAGAGACAGAGAGGAAGATCTTCCGTCCAATGATTCACTCCCCACGTGAGCACAACGGTCGGTGCTGCGCCGATCCAAAGCTGGGAACCAGGAACCTCTTCCAGGTCTCCCACACGGGTACAGGATCCCAAAGCATTGGGCCATCTTCAACTGCTTTCCCAGGCCACAAGCAGGGAGCTGGATGGGAAGTGGAGTTGCTGAGATTAGAACCCGCGCCCATATGGAATCCTGGGGCATTCAAGGTGCAGACTTTAGCCACTAGGCCACGCTGCCGGGCCCCATAAAAAATATTTATCTTTTATTGGAAATGTGGTGGGCCTCAGCATGGGGCGTCTTGCTCGGATCCCAACTCCAGCCACCATGTGCACGTGGTGAGCTGTCCCTGGGCGGCCAGTGCACCATTTGGCACCAGGCTCTGCCTGCTGGCCGCCCGGCCGGGGAGCTATGGGGTTTTGGTTCTTTGAATCGCTGCTTAGGTAGGTCCAGGTTGTTCCCACTGTGCTTCTGGGATCTGAGTCAATCCTAAAGATTCCCAATGATAGTAACTCTTCAAGAACTTGTAATCATTGAACGATGCTGAGCACTGAACACCAGTTCATGCAAAAGCTAAGGGTCAGGGCTTGTCCAGCAGGACATCCTTTTACCTGACATGATGATGGATCAGGAGACTGGCCACATTAGGCAGGGCCATAGATAGCACTCGAGAACCATATCCGGGGGTAGACTCTGTGTAGGATATGTGGGCCACACCTTGTGGAAATTCTAGCCCCATTGGTAAGCTCAAGAGTTTGGGTGGTGATGGACTAAACTAGGTGTGACCAAGGAGCCTGCCATCAGTCACAGGTAAAGGAACCCGCAGCAGTCTGGACTGGCCAAGGCAGCAGCACCCGAATGTGCATCCTGAATAGGGTGTGGGGTGGGCCGGGCTGCAACATTCACCAGCTCATATAAGGCCAAATGGAAGGCCAGACTGCGCCGGACACTGGCCTAAAACCCATTGGCATGTATGAGAACTGAGTCTGGGAGTGGATCAAGTGGAGGAACTTGGGAAGCTCTCCTGGGGAGTCACCGCTCCCGCTGGTGAACATGTGGTCCAGACCTGGGGGTCGGACAAGCTGGGCAAAGTAGCTCCAAGGGCTGGCTAATGTGTAAATTGGTAATGGAACGGGATGTACTGGGCAGGACTGAGCAAACCTTAGCCTACACGCGAAACTAGAAACCAGGATGGAGCAGACGAGCTAGGCTCCTGCACCTACTGGTCTACGTGAGTCAAGTACGCTAAGCCACAGTGTCTAAGGCAGAGGCCAGGACAAGTGAGGGACTGAGCCAAGCTGAGTCAGAGTAACCACTGGCAGGCGTGTGATCTATGGCTGGGAACAGGCCTGGTTGGGGAGCTAAGGGGACACCCTAACTGGGTTGAAGTTCCCACCAAGGGGCACGTGTGCTGGAATGGGGGCTGCGTTCTAACCAGGAAACAGTTGTAGTCTCCCGTGGCACTAGTGTGGACTGGGATTGGATGCACCAGGCCAGGCCAGACCCCAACACCGTCTGGTGTCCTGGAGGACCAGGGTAGATGTGTGATGGACTAGGCTAGGTCTCAACCCCCTGTGAGCCCTTTGTGGGTATGGAAGAGCCATGGCTAGGCTGAAACATCCAACAGCAAGAACCAGAACGGGTTGAAAGCCAGCCAGGAAAAGCCACTGTCCCTGCTAGGACAGGAGGTGAAATGAATAGGGCTGGCTCATGGACCCCCTGGTATGAGCAAAATCTGGCATTGGGAGGGGTTCTGATGGAGGAGCCTGGGCAACTCCTCTGGCAGGACAGTCCCTGCAGGTAAGCGCAAGAAGCATGATAGGAAACAGCCCAGAACAGGCCATGGACAGTTTCCCACTGGCATACATTTGGCAGGGGTCGGGGACAGACCCCTGCTGAATCAGTTCATGTCATCCACTGGCAAATCTGAACAACAGGACAGAGTGTGGGTCGAGCCAGGATCAGTCGCGACAAAAACCAGTGCACAATATGGAATGCCAGGGTGAGGTTGCCTGTACTCGATGTGACTGCAGCACCCAACCAGCACGCGTGAGAACCAGGAAGGGAGGGGGTGGAGCCGGCAGGGGGATTAAGGGGCTGGTCCCCTCCCCGGACAGCTACTGCCACTGGAGAGCGAGGGCTGGGGTGGGGACAGACCAGACTAAGCAAGCCTACAACACCTGTGCACCTCATGTGGACTAGATCAGGGAAAAGCCAGGCTGGGTGGATTATTCCTACTGGTGCAAGCATAAATTAGAGTGGGTGAGGGTTGTTTGGGCTTAGCCACAGCATCAGCTGCCAGAAGCTGGCACTGGGGGCTAATTCTGTCAAGTCAAACCACAGAATCACCCGAAGGGTGCATAAACCGGGCTTGAGAGAGACCTGGGAGGGAAAAAGTGGGTTCCCCCCTCTTGGGTTACTACTCCTGCGGGAGGGCATGAAAACTAGGACAGGGACTGGGGTGGCTAGACAGAGAGGCACTCAACAACATCCGTGAGGGCTGCATAGTTGAGCTGGTTAGTTGGAACTAAGCTTTAATACCCATTGACATATACAAGAGCCAAATGGGATGTGGGACAGACTGGACTAGTCTGCTACACATACTGGCAAACCAGGGTAGGGGGCGGGCCTGGTGGGGGTTATTGTGGGTCACTCTGACTAGGCTGCAGCTCACACTGGTTGATGTGAGGGCCAAGTGTGTGCTGGGCAGAACCAGGCTGGACTGCAACACCCATTGGTTCCAGTGGAAGTCGGGACTGAAGACAAAACTAACTCAGCAATTGCAAACACCAGCTGATCGTGGAGATGGACTGTGCCGGGCCCTGTGCTTGCTAGAACATACAAGAATCTGGTCTGGGAATACCTCAGAGTTTCTTTAGGGATCTTCCCAAACGAAATGCCGGACTCAGAACCCTAACCAAGAAAAGACAGAAGAAAGAACAAGTCAATCAAGCACCTCAGCTATATGTTGGCAGCGAAATACTGGGCAAATGGAGACTCTATGATGGACTATGTCAATCAGTGGATTCTTCAACGACCTCATCGTGCTTGGAGTGGTGAGACTGGCAGTGATTCATAACTGGTGAGCTATCAAAACCACTAGAGCAAGTATCTCAGAGCATGCCCCACATCCAGGACTTGGGGTGGGTGGGAAACTGGGTGGGGCTTCTCCCTCAATATCCCCCTTACCTCAGATACATGAAGGAACCAATATGGAAATAAGTCTTACCCACTTCCCTATAGCCCTTGAACCTTTTTACTGTAATTAACTATGTAAAGATTGTCAAAAATACAATAAAAAAAAAGATAATAGAAATGGAAATGCCAGATTTACAGAGAGGAGAGACAGACAGCTCTCCCATCTGCTGTTTCACTCTCCATGTGGCCATACTGGCTAGAGCTGAGCTGATCCAAAGCCAGGAGCTTCTTCCATGTTTCCCACATGGGTGCAGGCTCCCAAGGCTTTGGGCCATCCTCGGCTGCTTTCCCAGGCCACAGGCAGGAAGCTGGATGGGAAGTGGGGCCACCAGGACACGAACTGATGCCCACATGGGTGTGCAAAGCGAGGACTTCAGCCATGAGGTTACTGCGCCGGGACCTCAAATAAACATTCTTAAAGGATGTTTGCTTGATTTCCTAGCGGGAAAGCTTTTGGTGTCTCCCTAACCATCATGGCCAAGGTAGGAGGAGCCCCTCCCACTGATTTCCTACTGGAAGTTCTTGCAGTAAAACAGGAAACAGAAATGAAATGTATACTCATTACGAGTCAAGCAAAAAAACCTTTTTGCTTGCAAACAACAGGGTTTTCAACGTAGACAATTTCAAATAACCCAAATCCCTACAGTTGCAAGAAGTCATCATAGCAAAGCTGCAAGATACAAGGTTAACACTGAGAGTTGGCCACGTGAGAGTGGGCAGTGAACAGAGGGAATCCGAGATTACAGACGATATAGTGATGTCAGTAAGATTGCTGGAAGAACTGCCTGTTTCTCATCTCTCTCTCAGAGGGAGACCAAAGAACAAACAGTTGTAACCCAGCTGGAGTGCCTGAGGGATGACTCAGAGAAGAAATCCCGGAAATGAAGCCTGTGCGGGTCAGCCAGGGAGAAAGGGCAAACCCCAGCACCCACCCCGCCGCTGCTGTTGTTGGTGACTGGAGACTCCCGTGGCTCTCTTGGATCCTGGACACAACTGGAAGACCGGCTCATGCTGCCCACGGTTGTACCACCCCAGGGTAACAGCACACACCGCACCTCCCTGCTCCCTGTGGCTCGAGATGCCACAGCCCGGAGCCACCATGAAACTGGGCCCACCCCGGGGACCAGCAGCCACAGCAGGTCCCACCCCTGGAACATGGCTTCCTTCCACCAGTCAGCTGGGGGCCGGCAATGCCCCAGTTGCCCAGCAGAAAGACCAAGACTGTCTACAGTCCTCCTGGGACTTGCCCTAGGAGACGGGCGGGGTTGCCCAGAGGGGAAGCTGAGCGCAGCTCACAGCCTGGATGTGTCTGTGGGTGCCCAGGAGGCCAAACGCAGGTCCCCTCTTCCCGGGATCACTGTGCCAGTTGGCAGCCGGAAGGCTCACTGGAGACACAGTGCCACCCTCGGGAAAGCTGAACACACAACAGGCTGGTGTGCAGGTACCCAACGCTGCGCGCACGGCCCCGGGACGCTGCGCCATCCCACACACCTCCAGCCAAGGCGCTGTGAACAGCACCCAGCAGGTGGCCGCCTGACCACACCACTGTCACAACTGTGAGAAGACCACGCAGTAAGCCCACCCCAGTCCAAATGACACCTTCGCACCTACCCACAGGGGAAGATTCTTTCCCACTGAAACCGCCAGCCGTTCCCTGCTCTGCACCCACCAATATCCCACAACTGCATTCCAATTAGACAATTAACTACGGCACAAGAGGCACAGAAGAAAAACACTAGAAACACACAAGACAAAATGTCACCCAAAAGGGAACAGGGGATCTACCAGTGACAGACTCCAAGTACATGGGAGAAGTGCATGAAAAAGAGTTCAGAACAAGGAGGTTTAGTTAAATAACAAGGAATACAGTGAGTGGAAGAACCAAGCAGGGGCTGGTGCAGTGACTCAACAGGCTAATCCTCCACTCGGTGATACTGGTATCCCATGTAGGCACTGGTTTGAGTCCTAGCTGCGCCACTTCTAATCCAGCTCCCTGCCTTACCCGCCACCCCCCACATCAACATTTATTTCTTTTATGTTGCAAAGGCAGATCAGATTTACAGGGAGGAGGAGAGTCCCTCCTTCTCTCATGTGCTGGTTCACTCCCCAAACGGCCTATTCAGCTGGAGCTGAGCTGAGCTGAAGCTAGGAGCCAGGAGGTTTTTACCAGGTCTCCCACATAGGTGCAGGGGCCCAAGGACTTGGCCCATCCTCCATTGCTTTCTCAAGCCACAGGCAGGGGGGCTGAGTGGGAAATATGGCACCCGGGACTCAAATCAACATCTGTAGGAGAATCCAGCACCGAGGGGAGAGGATTAGCCTATTATACCACCACACTGGCTCATGAACCTATATTTTTTACAATCAGAACTATTTTTGGGTGGGAGGATAGAAATATTTCCCATAAGCAACCTAACAATGCAGCTAAAGGAAGTAGAAAAGCAAATAACCAAATCCAAAAATTAGAAAAAGGATAGAAATTACAAACCCAAAATAAACAATTTAAATAGAAAGAACCTTCTTTAGCTAGACTAACCAATAAAACGAGGGAAGACACATGAGCCGCCAGAGATGTGAGGGAGGGAGGGACCGAACCTGTGACGACGGCGGGTCAGGGCTCCAGAGGGATTGCTTGGGTTCTTTGTTAAGTTGTTTGTCAAGGATTTTATGTTTATTGCTGACCACTGACCACTGCAGCAGGGACTCGGCCCCCTGGTGCTCAGCCCAGTGCAGCGGGGAGGTGGGGACAGACCCTAGTTGTCAGAGCTGGGGTGCAGACCCAACAAGGCAGTCCTGACCCAGCCCAGGGCCCCAGGAGGGCTTCCTGGCGTAGGAGTCCAGGGTCCTCAGCATAGCTAGGTCTGCACAGTGCAGAGTTCGCCTAAACGACTCTATGCCCAAAACCCTGAGAAGTGGTCGCTACTGCTGTGCCCACTCCACGTAGGAGGCCACACCGTCCTGGGCTCTGCAAGCTGCAAGACCACAGTGCCCCAGCCGTTTCCTGGTCCCAGCCCACCCCTCGTGCCCTCCTCCATCTAAAGCAGGGCTGGGATGACGCCACCCCTGGGGACTCACAGCGTGGATGTGGAGGGATTTGAGTTCTTTGGGTTTTCTTTTTTAAATGATTTTTTAAAAGGGAGGGTTATTTATTAGAGTTACAGGCAGAAAGGGAGAAACAGAGGGAAAAAATCTACCTGCTCACTCACTCCCCAGAGAGTAACAACAGCCAGGAGCAGGAGGGAGGTCTCCTCCGGGGCTCCCATGTAGGAGCAGGGGTTCTGGGGTCTTCTGTTGCTTCTCAGGTGCGGTAGCAGGGAGCTGGATTGGAAGTGCAGCTGCCAGGATTCAAATTAGTGGCCATATGAGGTGGCAGCACTTCGGGTGGTGGCTTTACCCACTAAACTATGACACTGGACCTTGGGACCTTGTAAGTCTGACTGATAAGACTGCTGTCACCGTGCCCAAAGCCTTGGGATCCTGCACCTGCGTGGGAGACCTGGAAGAGGCTCCAGGCTCCTGGCTTCAGACTGGCTCAACTCCAGCTGTTGCGGCTGCTTGGGGAGTGAATCAACGGATGGAAGATCTTCCTCTCTGTATAACTGACTTTCTAATTAAAATAAAATGAATCTTTTAAAAAAAAGAAGCTTTCAGCTCCCTCTCAGTGAGGCCATTAGGGGAGTGAACTAGCAAAAGGGATATAAATATATAATATATATTATATATAATAGTATATGATTCTATTATATTGTAAACTATATGATATAATTTTATATATAATAATGCAATATCGCATATTACATGATTATGTATATTGTATTATATGTATGATAATGATATATATCATATATCTAACTCTGCCTTTAAAATAAATCTAAAAGTGCAATTAAAAATTTATTTAGTTGTTTTTGAAAGCCAGAGTAACACATAGCTAGGTCTGGCCAAGCCAAGCCAGGAGCTAAGAGCCTCCTCCAGGTCTTGGGCCGTCTTCTGCTGCTTCTTCAGGCCATAAGCAGAGAGCTGGATGGGAAGTGGAGCAGCTGGGACTTGAACTGGCACCCCTAGGGGATGCCGGGGCTACAGGCAGAGGCTTCACCTACAGCGCTAGTCCCAATACTGACTACCCAGCCTGGACAGCAGACATGAAACTGGCTCCTTGTATGGGCAACACGCCAGGGCCCGTGTGTGTCAGCAGGAAGTTTCAGGAGCCAACTTCTCCCCTCAGGTGGCCTGGCAGACCAAGCCACCACCCTGGCACGTAAACCCAGAACCAGTGGGTGAAGGGGGAACCCCTGAACCAAGTTGTTCTCCAGCGCTCACAGCTTTCAGTTCTCAGTCACGTCCAGGAATCCAGCAGGGTTGGCCACGGCCGCAGCAGGAAGCAGCGTCTCCAGCAAATTCAAGTCCACTCAGGCTAGCCACAGCCCACCTTCGTCTGTGAAACCTCTCCTCCAACCTCAAGGCACACGGACTCTTCCCACTCATGGAGGGGCACCCCCAGCCCCAGAACTGGCACAGCCACCTCAGCCCATAGCCCCCGAGGAAGTCGCCCCTTGGCAGGGAGGCTCTCAGATCTGTCACTGTCTCCTGACCTAAGGTGCAGTTCTGCGTCTGGTGGCTGAGTCTCCCAGGCCGGGCTCTCTGAGGGAGGAGAGGTCCCAGGAGGGACCATCCAGCTCCTAGACCTAACCCAACCACCCCTCCCATCATCCAGGCTGGGCTCTCTGAGGGAGGAAAGGTCCCAGGAGGCACCATCCAGCTCCTAGACCTAACCCAACCACCCCTCCCATCATCCAGGCCGGGCTCTCTGAGGGAGGAGAGGTCTCAGGAGGCACCATCCAGCTCCTAGACCTAACCCAACCACCCCTCCCATCATCCAGGCCGGGCTCTCTGAGGGAGGAGAGGTCTCAGGAGGCACCATCCAGCTCCCAGACCTAACCCAACCTCCCCTCCCATCATCCAGGCCGGGCTCTCTGAGGGAGGAGAGGTCCCAGGAGGCACCATCCAGCTCCCAGACCTAACCCAACTATCCCTCCCATCATCCAGGCCGGGCATCTGGTGAGACGCTTCCTGCAGCCATTCAACAGCAGGGACCCGGATCATACTGATTCTATGTTTTGGCCCAAGAATATTGGCCATCAGCGCTCCCCACACACCTGCCGAGCCTCACCTCCTTCTGGCCTCCTGACCCTTGACCCTAACTTGACCATCCCTGACCGACAGCCTGAGTGGTTGGTGCAGCATCGTCCAGCACCAGGGACTGAATGACCATCTGCCTCTCACCAAGGAGTCAGGGGCCCAGGGGGACAGTGAGTGAGGAGGGTCCCCAACTATGAAGCCCCAGGAAAGGCGGGTGGAGCCCCTCGTCAGTCAGAAGAGAGAGGCAGGCCTGGGAAGTGGGGAAAGCCCCACGGTGATGTCCCGGTCCCTGGAAGAGCATCAGTACAGGTTCCCAGTGCGGAAACCACTGGGCAGAAAGGGGATGTGGGAAAACTCAGAGATTTCCAAGTGTGCGCCCCGTGATTCCATTCAGAAATCCCTGCTGCGCGCGCAGGATGAGGCAGGCCGGGCAGCCGAGCTGCTCCAGGGTACCCAACAGAGGCATGGGGGACAGAGCACCACCCCACCAGGTGAAATACAAGGAAGGGTCCCTACAAGCAGGGAAGGCGTAGAATGAGGGGGTCCCCGAGCAGTGGCGTGGTGGGAGACTCTGGAGGACCCCGGCAGGTGTGAAGCTGGAAGCCAGCTGGCTCCTCAGAGGCACTTAGGCAATGGATGTGGGTCTGTCTCTCTCTCTCTCTCCTCCCTCCTCCTCTTCTCCCCACCAGCCTGCAGCGCTACACACTCCTAATGTAACATCTCCTTCCCTCTAGGAGAACCTGGTCTTCCCATAGGCACAAATGTATGTATGTATGTATGTATGTATGTATGTATGTATGTATTTAGATTTCCTTATTGGGCTGGTGCAGTAGCCTAGCAGCTAAAGTTTTCACATTGCATGCACCGGTTTTAACTCCAGTGGCCCCACTTCCCTTCCAGCTCCCTGCCTGGGAAGGCAGTAGGGGACAAACCAAAACATTGGACCCTGCACGCCCCTAGGAGACCTGGAAGAAGCTCCTGGCTCCTGGCTTCAGATTGGCTCAGCTCCAGCCACTGCAGCCACTTGGGGAATGAATCAGAGGATGGAAGATCTTCCTCTCTGTCTCTCCTTCTCTCTGTATATCTGCCTTTCCCATAAAAACAAGTAAATCTTATTGACTCCCAAGGCAGAGTCATGGGGTCAGCATCATGGCATAGTGTGCTTAGCTGCTGTTGATGCTGCCAGCATCCAGTTCAAGTCCCGGCTGCTCCACTTCCCATCAGCTCCCTGCTGTGGCCTGGGACAGCAGCAGAGGATGGGCCAAGGGCTTGGGACCCGCACCCACGTGGGAGACCTGAAGGAGCTCCTGGCTCCTGGCTTTGGCCTGACCCAGTGCTGGCCTTGTGAATCTCTTTTCTCTCTCTCCCTCTCTCTGTTACTGTGCCTTTCTCATAAATCTTTTTTACAATTTTTAAAAATGTATTTTATATTTATTGAAAGGTCAGCTATAAAAAGAGGAGAGACAGAAAGGAAGATCTTCTGTCTGATGATTCACTCCCCAAGTGACCACAATGGCCGTAGTGGAGCTGATCTGAAGCCAGGAACTTCTTCCAGGTCTCCCACGCGGGTGCAGAGTCCCAAGGCTTTGGGTCATCCTCTGTTGCTTCCCAGGCCTCAGGCAGGGAGCTGGATGGGAAGTGGAGCCTCTGGGACATGAACTGGAATTCAGATGGGATCACGGCCTGTACAAGATGAAAACTTTAGTGACTAGGCTACTGTGCTGGGCCCGGGTTGCTTGGGTTATTACAAACCAGCAAAGCATACAGCCTAGAAGACGTGGACACAAACACACTCCAAACCTGAGCCACAAACACCCAGCACACCTGAGGACACAGTAACCAAGGCTGAATCGCTCATCAAGTCTCCCAACAAAGAAAAGCCAATGACATGTCGGTGGCTCCCCTTCTGAATTTTAGCTAATGTTGACGAACCAACATGCAGGATTATGAAAACATTCCAAGAAACAGAAAGCGAGAGAACTTTCCAGGACTCATGAGGGCAGCATCACCGGACCAGGCACAGCAGGGGACCACCTGCAGAGCAGCGTGCCTGAAGAACAGAAACACAGAACTTGGACAGAACACTAGGAAACTAAACGATTACACACCACGGCCAAGCAGGACTTTCCTGGGACTACACGCCAATGGCATGAAGTCTGTAACAGTTATCTGTACCCCCATGTTTCCATGATCACAACAGCCAAGAGACAGAATCAACCCAGATGCTCATCAACTGAAGATTGGATCAAGTAAATGCGGTACACACACACTCTGGGATCTGACTCAGCCATAATCATGAGTGAAATCTTTTGCAACAAGATGGATCCAGCTAGAAACCATTATGCTCAGTGAAATGAGCCAAAGACAAATGCCATGTCGCGATCTCTGATGGCTGATACAGAGAGCACACCAAAGCCCAGTCTCTGGAAGGGAGATTAGCATACTGGGAATTAACTGTTGCACATGCCCTGCAGCTATACTCCTGAGTAATCAGATTTCCAGTTTTAAACATCTTTAAAATAAATAAATAAATAAATAAATAAAATCCTCTTTTTTCTTTTTCCTCTACGTGCTGTGTGGATATCTGTCTGCTTCGCAATGTAAAGCTTGTTACTGTGAAGTGAGTGATGTGCCATGGTGACAATGTGGGGAAAATCAATGGGTATCTAATAGAAAGGTGCAGGGGGCAAGGCGGGGAGGAGGCCCCATGCTCCTACATCCGTATCGTGAAAAACATAAAATCTGCTCATTTTATCTACACTGAAAAAGTCAGGTTTATCCCAGCAGTGCAAGGATGGTTCAATATGTGCAAGCCAATAACAGAACAGAAACAAGAACCAACTGAGCACCCCAATAGAAGAAACATCACTGATAAAAATTAATATCCTATTGTGGTTAAAAAAAAAAATCCCCAAATGCAGGTGTGCCGGGAACGTGCCTCCCTAGCAACCCACAAGTGGCAAGCTGTTGGGGGGAAAGCTGGGAGACCCCCTCCGGGAGCAGGAACGAACCAGGGGTTCTGCTCCCACACTGGCAGGCGGTGTGGTACTGCAGCTCTCAACCCGAACCCTGCGGCAGGCGGAAGGACCCACAGGCAACCAGGGAAGCGCCACATCAGAGCTGCCCTGTTCGCAGAGGACACGGTTCCGGTCATACTGCAAAGCCCAGACTTCACCCAGAAAGTTGCAAAAGTACAAAAACCAAAATACAACAACCAGTCACCTTTTGTAAATCCCACTGCTGAAATTGCCAAAACAAGCAGCAGAGCGAAGCTCACTCATAGTAACCACCACCAAACACCACAAAAGTGGAAAAGAAAACCTGTCAGGCGGTGCCATGGCCTAGTGGCTAAATCCACACCTTGCATGCACTGGGATCTCACAGGGACTCTAGCTCGTGTCCCATCCAGCTCCCTGCCTGTGGCCTGGGAAAGCAGGGGAGGATGGACCAAAGCCTTGGGAGACCTGGAAGAGGCTCCTGGCTCCTGGCTTCAACTTGGCTCAGCTCAGCTCTGGCCATTGTGGCCACTTGGGGAGTGAAACATCGGATGGAAGATTTTTCTTTCTTTCCTTCTCTTTGTAAATCTACCTCTCCAATAAAATAATAATAAACAAGTCTTTAAAATGACTGGAGTGAGCACTTCACAGCCAGAGCTATGAAACCCTGGGGGAGAAACTGGTTACAATGTAAACAGTGAAGTCACAGTGTTCACAGACCCTGGGGCACTTACAGACCCATTCCCACCACCATCAAAACATCAAAAAGTCCTAAAACTCAGTGACTCCTAATAGGCAGAGAAATTTTGAACAAAACGAAATGCATCACAATACCCAACTCCCACTCAAAGTGACCACAATCAAAACCGTGGCACTCTGCATTAGCACAGACTGGAATTCAATTCAAAAACTGTGACATTAGGAAGATGTCAGCTCGTATCACTGTAAGATATCAGTTCACACCTCCTAGGGTGGTGAGGCTTAAAAAGAAATAATTGAAGCAAGTGTTAGCAAGCAAGTAGAAAACCTGGAACCATAACACAGCAAGGCAACGGCAGATGGCGCCATCGCTTGGGAAACGACCTAGTACTTCTGCGACGGTGAGCCGGAACGGGATGCACCTGCCGAAATGTATCCACGTGAGAGCTCACACGCCGGGTCGCCGCAGAGCCTCACGCGGCAGCCCCAAGGTGGAAACAGCAGCTCATCAACAGAGTGTCTCCTGCGCTAGAGACTCATCACCACAGAGATGACTCCAACCATGCCACACTCTACAAAACGAAGACACTCGCTTGTCAAGACGGGCGCTCATTGTAGGATTCCACTTATAGGGCCAGGCCAAGCTAATCAACCAAGGGCTGTCCGGCTGGGCCTCCAAGGGAGGACAACATCCTAAAGGTGGCCCTGGCAAGGAGCTCCCACGATGGGCAATGCCACATCGCCCCCTGCACCGCCTTCCGCTTGTGAGCTGTGCGGTGTGTGTGTGTGTGTGTGTGTGTGTATGTGTGTGCGCGCGCCACAGCTCAACCACACCCATGTCACAGTCAAGGAAAGCTGGCCTCCATGGCCAGCTGCGTCGCCACTGAATGTGCCTATTTCTAGCCCAGCATTGAGCACGGCTGGCTTGTAAGCCAGGCCAATAATGCAGGCTCTTCCAAGTTTTTATTCATTTTTCAACTACAGCGTGTGAAACCAAAGTGAAAAACAACCACCACAACAAACAAAACAAAGCCCAATCAGAAAACGAAGGCCCACCTGTGGCACACTGCAAACACGAAACAGCCTCAACTCTCCTCCAGGACTTAGACAAAAGATGTTATCCACCACCAAAAGGAGCTGCAAAAATCCCACCTACCTGGAACTGTCCCTTTCTCCTCCTCCTTCAGGGGCAGGAGGGGAGGCAGAGAGCGAGAAGGCCGTGGAAAAACTGTGGAAAAGGCCAGAACGCGCTAGGCTTTTTGATGGCTTAGCTGCAAGCAGAGAGACGCTCCTTGGCCAAGCAAGCCCAGCTGTTTCCAAACGACACCCCAAACAGGCTGGGGGCCTTGCTGGAGGACCCCACGACTGGGTCAGCTTGCCTGTCGCGCAGGGAGGTGCTCGCTGACCCCGGCGAAGGGGAGGCCGGGTGAGGGCTGAGGGGCTGGGGAGGCTGTTGACTGCTAAGCTCGGAGCCAGGAGCCCTAGCAGAAGCAGCCGAAGGCCAAGGGCCTGCAGGTGGACACGGGGCTGCGAGGCTCGTGATTGGCTCGTGTCCAGGTTCCTGATTGGTCCGCGGAGTGTGCGGCCTTCCTCTGATTGGTCAGGGTGCCTGGCTGTTTATGTAGTTTTATGATGGTCAGGTGGGCTCCAGTGGGTCTGCGGGAGGCTGTGAGCTTCGGCCAGCACCTGGCGTTTCCCCACCCCCCAGTCACCCCAGGACAGCACGGCTCACGAAGGTTCTCGATGGGACAAGCAGATGACCGCTTGAGTCCGCTGTGAGAGCCTTGGCAGGCCTGCTGGATCACCCCCAAGTCAGCGAATTCTTTTTCACAGAGAGGCGAGGACTTACGTGGGAGGGCGGGGAGCTCGACCACCAGCCGCTTCACTCTCCAGCCGCCTGCAGTGACTGCCAGGGCTGGGCCCGGAACAGCCAGGGACTTCACCCAGGGCTGCCACACGATGGCAGGGGGCGCAGGGATGCAGGTCCCGTTGCCTCCCAGGGACCTTAGCAGGGAGCCGGGACAGAAGCGGAGTGGCCAGGGCCCACACCAGTAACTCCAACTTAGGATGTTGGCTTAGCCAACAGCAGCTGAACCTGCTGGACCACAACACGGGTTCTCAATTCACTCTGACTCCGGGATTGGCTGCCTTCTCCTCCGCGTGGGGTGTGGCACGGAGCCCTGACAACACCAGTGGCATTTAGTGGGAAACACTCCTGGTGCAGGGTGGAGCTTCCCTGTGCGGTCCCTGACTTCTCCCAGGCTCCCCTTCCAGGCTCGGCTCTTCCTGAACGCTTCTGTTTTCTTCTCTTTTTTCTTTCGTTTTTAAAGATGTATTTTTATTGGAAAGGCAGATTTTACAGAGAAGAAGGGCCAGAGACAGATAAATCTTCCATCTGCTGGTTCACTCCCCAAGTGGCTGCAGCCACTGGAGCTGAGCTGATCTGAAGTCAGGAGCCAGGAGCTTCTTCCTGTTCTTCCACACGGGTGCAGGGCTCCAAGGCTTTGGGCCATTCTTCACTACTCTCCCATGCCACAAGCAGGGAGCTTGAAGGAAAGTGGAGCAGCTAGGACACGAACTGGTGCCCATGTGACATCTCTGTTCATGTCCTGCTGCTCCACGTCCCCTCCAGCTCCATGTTTGAGACCTGGGAAAGCAGCAGAGGAGGTCCCAAAGCCTTGGGGCCTTGCACCCGTGTGGGAGACTGAACGATAACTTCTGGCTCCTGGCTTCAGATCAGCTCAGCTCTGGCCACTGTAGCCATTTGGGGAGTGAACCAGTAGAAGGAAGATCTTTCTGTCTCTCCTTCTTTCTGTAGATCTGCTTTTCCAATAAAAATGTTTTTGAAAAGGGGTAAAATAATGAAAGCAATATCAGCTTAAAACAGAAACACAGACCAGCGAAGCAGACTCGGAAACCACCAACTAAACTTCCCGACGGCGAATCTTTACACAGATTCCAAGGACACGGGGCCGTTGTCAATACATCATCTTAGTGAAAACCCTCTTAAATCCTGTAATCAGATACTGTATCTTCCAACATTGTTCCCTATAGATGGCATACAGTACACATTTAATTGTACTCTTAAGATCCAAATTGACAAGCTCTGTGTTTTTAGAACACTTATATTTAATGTAACACTGAGGTCTCTGGACTTGGGCGAGCTGTCCTGCTGGTTCCCGTTGGTGCCGAGTGTTATTCGCTCCCGTTGGCTTTCCCAGAAAGGTTTTGATGGCCTCCCTGTATCTCCACTAACAGCTTATGGGTTGAGCAGGGCTCTAAAGCCACACACAGAACTTACAGTTCCCTCCACCTATCTTCAAATGATACACCAATCTGTGTATGGGGTATAATAGCACATGTTCAATTTCTATCTGCCCTGTTCTAACCTGCATCTTAGACCTCAACAGAAATGTGATCCAAATTCCTTTGGACCTGGCATTTATTTCTAGTTTGTAAAAGATTACCATCATTGCACAATCTTTTGTCAGTTAAAACTGCTTAAACACAAGAGTCTGGAGTTTCCAGGTGGTTAGACACACTTTACACTTGGATACATAAGCAGAATTTCATGTTTGTATTTGGATATATATTAGACAACAAGCTTGTATTTTCACTCATCAACAAAACATACTGTTCTTTTAGACAGAAACCAGCTAGTAAATATTTCTCTTTGTAATAAAACTATTTGATTAAAAATACTTAAAAATTCAAAACTTTCCCTCTTTTTGGTGTGAGTGGGAGAGCTATGCCAAGTTAAAGTCCTTCAAAGTCGTCACAGGTTCTTTCAAGAGGTTTGCACTGAACAAAGACTACAATCCTTGGGAGTAAGAGCAAATGGACTTTGGTCAAAATACAGAGAAGAAAACGATCCAAGTACTGTGACTTCCACACTTATTGAAAATTATCTGCCATCAGGAATCATTTCTGGAATGCCTTCAGCACACAGAGCAAGAATTAAAAAATCAATTATGCAAAAATGGAGTGTTCCATCTTTGCTGAGTTATCCAGAAACATTGTCAGCTCACACGGTGTACAGCGCACCGGGTGTATACACACAGGTGCCCGGCGCTGCAGCCTGACTGGCAAGGTACCAAGGAGAAAGCGCCCAGTGGCTGGTGATGGGCACGCTCCCACTTAAGGGAGGGAACCAACCCCAGGAGGGGGCCACCCAAACTCATGTGCTTCCTGCTTCCACACATCAAATCATGTATCTGAAGTTATATCAAGAACTCACAGTTCTCCTCCAAATACTTTTAAAATAATTTTTAAGTGAGTCTAATAAAATCTTCCAACATGATACATATTTTACATTCTTTTACTCCTTTAGCAAAATCTTCACTGAGTTTTGTAGCCCTAGCAAGGAACAAAATCCCTTCCTCGGTGGACTTTTATTTCACTGGACAGGAACCTCGGCCTGTTGACTGTACTTTGTTCAGTTCCTGGCCACACTCGCACATCCAGAGCTCCAGCTCCGTGCGCGGTGACCAAGTTCTGACACAGCTCCTTTGCATCGGAGGTCTCTGCCGGGTGGGCTCCTGAGTGCTGAGGTTGGAGAGAAGCGGTGCTTTTCCAATCCCCTAAAATGTTCCCCCGAAACTTTTTATTTTAACTGTTAGAGCTGACTGAGTATCAGCTCCCGCTCTGGGGCTTGTGTTTCACAGGCCTTGACTTGCGCGCAGACTTGGGGTGCAGCCAAGGCCTGCGCGCACTGCCCCGGGGCGCATCCCTTCTCCCCACCGTGCGCCCTCTGGTGGATCAGTAGTCCCGAGCTCCAGCGGAAACCCTTCCCGCAGGCGTCACACTGGTAGGGCGTCTCGCCCGTGTGCACCCGCTGGTGGGCCTGCAGGTTAGATCTCTGGCTGAAGCCCTTCCCGCACACCTCACATGTGTAGGGTCTCTCGCCTGTGTGCACTCTGTGGTGGGCCTGTAGGCTCGAGTAGCCGCTGAAGCCCTTCCCGCACTGCTCACACTTGTAGGGGCGCCCTGCCGCGTGCACCCGCTGGTGCGCCTGCAAGCGCGCGCTCTCGCTGAAGCCCTTGGTGCACACGGCACACCTATAGGGCTTCCCGCCGGCGTGCGCTCGCCGATGTGCTTCCAGCCGCGAGCTCTGGCTGAAGCCCTTGCCGCACACGGCGCACTGGTACGGCTTCACTCTGGTGTGGACCCGCTGGTGACCTTGCAGGTACGCCCGCTGGCTGAAGCCCTTCCCGCAGAGTTCGCACACATGTGGCCTTTCTCCAGAGTGGACGCTCCGGTGGCTCTGCAAGTAGGCCCGCTGGCTGAAGCGCTTCCCGCATTCCTCGCAGCGGTACGGCTTCTCACCAGTGTGGACCCTCTGGTGGGCCAGGAGCGTGGCCGCCTTGCTGAAGCCCTTGCCGCACTCGGCGCACTTGTAGGGCTTCTCACCGGTGTGGATCCTCTGATGGATCTGCAGGTTGAAGCTCCAGCTGAAGCGCTTGCCGCACTCGGCGCACTTGTAGGGCTTCTCGCCCGTGTGCACCCGCTGGTGGCCCTGCAGGTGGGAGCTCCGGCTGAAGCCCTTGCCGCACGCCTCGCACTTGAAGGGCTTCTCGCCCGTGTGGATTCGCTGGTGGCCCTGCAGGTAGGCGTTGCGACTGAAGCCCTTGCCGCACTCAGCGCACTTGAACGGCTTCTCCCCCGTGTGCACCCGCTGGTGCGCCTGGAGGTAGGCGCTCCGGCGGAACGACTTCTCGCACTCGGCGCACTTGAAGGGCTTCTCGCCCGTGTGCCCTTGCTGGTGGACGTGGAGGACAGACTTGTGGCTGAAGCCCTTGTCGCAGGCGCTGCATGTGTGCGGCTTCGGCCCGGGGTGGGCTTCCTGGTGAGCCTCGGGGCTTGAACCCCAGCTGAGAGTTTTACCACACTCCTTGCAAGGTTTCTCTCCAAGGTGAATTTTCTCATGGCCTTGAGAATACAAGTTCTGACCCAAGTGCTTACTGTACATGTAATACCTGCATGGCTGGTCCCTGAGGTCGACTGTGGGGAGGTCTAGAACGCGGGAGGTGAGCCTGAGAACATCACTGCGCTCCTCAGGGTCATAGGAGGGCTTCTCCACTGAGCCATCTCCACGTTGAGTGTTCGTGTTTGAACTGCACGCGTGCCCCTCTCCACACTCCACAGCCATGCACTCCTTCCCCACTCGGTGACTTCTCTGAGGGGCGTGGAAACAGGTGTTCTGTTCATGGACATCCCCGATCTCAGCCCCACGGGGTTCCACCACAGCGTGGACCCTGAAGATGCCACCGTGGTCTAAGTGAGGAGGGCAGGCTCTCCCGGAGCTGCGGCACCGACAGGCCGCCTCTCCTGCGCAGAGGCGCTCCTGAGCGCTAGCAGAGGCCAGCTGATGGGAGCTGTCCCTGCGCTCGCCACATGCGCACAGCTGGTCCTGGGCAGGCACGCTCCGTGGAGCTGCCAGCGGTGAGCTCTCCCTGACATCTGTGCCTCCTCTCGCGAGGCTTGGATGCGCACGCACTGAGCCACAGGCACAGTCATCGCCACACCACTGGCATGTGCCAGGCCTCCCCTCCAAGTGAAACCTCGGACGGACGCCAGACCTGTTGTTGTCCTGGTCGCCTTGCAGACGCTCAGGGCACAGACCCAGCTTCTGTCCCGTTTGCCTTGGGGGCTGGGGCAGTAATGATGCCTTCATGGGATCTTCTCCACAGTCATGGTAAGAGTGGCTTCGCCCTGGCACATTATGCTCCGGATGGGAGATCCAACGGGTGCCACTGTCACCCTCTGCAGAGCGAGTTTCCATGGAAACTCGTGGACATTGACACCGATGGTTCCGTGACCCTGCCAGACATGTTCTCCTCCAAGGAGGCTGGGACGGCCAACAGGAAGACGCTGGGTTTTCTGCATCGTGGGAGCCGTGCCCAGTGTGAGTCCATAGGTAGCTGCCATCTTCAGAAATCTGCACTGCTGGTATTTCTGGGCAAACCCCGCAGACAGGGGCATCTCCTGCATCCTGGAGCTGCAAAGTCTTCCCTGGAGAAGTCTGTGTGGAATCTGGGCCCGTGGCTAACGCGCCTGCAGCTGGCTGCCAGGTCCGCCAGGCACAAGGCTCCCTGAACGAGGGAAGGTGGCCGAGTCCCGTTTCTTGAATACATTCCGACCCGTGTTGATTCTTGCCTCCTACGAGTGTGAAGAGAATTGAGAAATGCACGCAGGTGAGCTCTTCCTTCAGATTTCAGGGTAGCACACTCGGGCCATAAAACGAAACCCAAGTGAACCACAGGAAACCCCATGCCGCTTGTCCTAAGAATCCTGACAGAACGCTCTTTCATTGTCAGGAACAGGAGCCTCCTCCTTAAAGCTCTCTATACTATACTATACACCTCAGCCTTGGGCTCTGCCACCCCACCTGGGCATCAAACCAAGGTAGCCCATGCAGAATGTCTAGACCAATCAGAAGCATGGTACCAGGGCGGTTATCCTGGGGCAAATGGGGGCCCAGCACGGGCAGGACAAGGGGATATGCCCAGTTTGGAAAGGTCACAGCTGCAGGGGCCATGTGCTACTGTCCTGATAACAACCCCTCGCCCACCCCCCGGCACAGGGGCATGGTGAAGTGTGTGTAAGATTGTGGGATGCGTGCTGAGCTGGAGGAAGATCAGCACAGGCCTTTAACGGGGAGACACCGTAAGTGGCGTGTCTCTGCAAGGCGGCTGCTCTTCAGGATGTAAAGCAGCTCTGAACACAAGCCACAGCTCCTTGCCGGCGTTGCTGCGCAGTCACAAAGGGCCAAGGTGCAGAGGCGAGAAACTTGGAAGGCGCTGGTGGAATACGGTTAGGTGTGGAAGTGTGGAACTCGTGGCCCGCTGCCACCCGAGAGCTCCTGTCGTGGGGACAATTGGTGAGCCTGACCCGGCCCAGCTGGAGCGGGCAGCTCCTGCACGCTGCCTATGCTAACTCTGCTGCCAGGTCTGATGGCAGTGCAGTGTGGTTTTAATCTCTGAGTGAGCAGGCAACTATGGCAGAGGAATAACATCACCCATACACAAGGACATTTGGATGGGGGGGAGGGGAATCCCTGTCCCTCGAGGGGGAGGGGTAAGCAATGGTCTTCATGAAGCCTGTTACATATATTATCTACATATTAGGATATTATGCAGCCATGACAAGGAAGAGTTCATAACCTTAGACTTGAAGGGATTTCCCTGAGGTTATCAATGAAGGAGACAAGTTAGCATACTAAAGATAAGGACGGGGACAGGAGCTGAGCCTGGCAGTTAGACGGAGGATGCTGGGTAGGAGGCCCGAGTATCTGAGCTCAGTTCCCAGCCCCGCTCCAGATCCCGGCCTCCTGCCAACGTGCGCCCTGGACTGTGCAGGTGACGGTGCCAGCGTCGGCTGGGTGCTAGCCACCCGCGGGGAGACCCACATGGGAGATCTGGATTGAGTTCCTGGCTCCTGATCTGGGTCTGACGCAAACTCGGTCCTTGTGGGAGAGAACCACTACATGGGCGCTCTTGGAAACCAAAATTATTAAAAGAGCACCAAGAAGAAAGTGAGCACATTTTTTTTTTTGCATTACTATAAGATTCATAAGCAGGTTAGCACATGTAAAAAATATACGAGATGTTTGACAAAGTGAGATCACGCTCCTGCCGACAGCTCAGGCAGCAAGACTGGAAGACTGGGGCAAAGAACAGAATATATATAATATATATATATATTAATTTTACTTTAATTGGAAAGGTAGGTATACAGAGAGATCTTTCATTCGCTGGTTCACTTCCAAAATGGCCTCAACGGCCGGAGCTGCACTGATCCGAAGCCAGGAGCCAGAAGCTTCCTGGGGATCTCCCATGTGGGTGCAGGGTCCCAAGGCTTTGGGCTGTCCTGCACTGCTTTCCCAAGCCACAGGCAGGGAGCTGGATGGCAAATGGAGCAGCTGGGACACAAACTGGCAGCCATATGGGATCCCAGCAGATGCAAAGCGAGGGTTTAGCCACTGAAGTGGCCAGCAAAGCCTCTCGAGTCTGTGCGACTGGCCTGAGATGGAACCAACAGCTGATGAAAGGAGCAAAGTTGTTTCACATTTTGCTTTAATTTTTTTTTTCTACCTAAGATAGATGAGCCTTAGTTACCCAGCGGGGACAGTGGCTTTAGAAGTTGGAGTCTTGAGAACTCAAGAAACTGTCCCGAAGTATTTGGGCTCATAGGCATGCTCAGCTTGAAAGTTCTCCATCGAGACCGTAACCACGCCATGGTGCTGCAGTGAGAGGACGGGGAAGCGGGGAGCGGTGGGAAGCTGGGCCTCAGAACACGAGTGTCCCTGCGACGCTGCTGCGCGAAGGGTCGATGACCGAGTCAGTGCTGACCACTCCTGCCCCTGCCTTTAGCTGACGGGCCATTCCTCTCCGTTAGCAGGAACGACCCCCTGTCTGTGAATCCCCACGAGCGGCGAGGGCAGTGGGACAGGCGGCCAGCAGCCTAGCTGCCTGCGGTCTCACAGATTCACCCCCACCTGTCAGCTGGCTCAGGCGAGCGAGGACGGCACACCACGCGGCCACCAGCCGTCCATGCCCTCGGAGCAGGGAGGGGAGCTGGCCAGGGCACCTGAGGAAGCGTAACTGACAGGGCTGATGGGAAGTGACGGGCACTGCCAAGGGCGGCCTGGAGGGAGAGTGGATCACGAGAGGGGAGATACACTTTGGGGCCCCTGATTTCCATACCTGCCATGCGCCCTCTGTGAGTGGGGAGCCCGGTTTAAACAGCACTGACAGGCCCGAGCTGGGCCTGGCCGCTGCCACATGGCCAGTCTCACCTGGGCTCCCAGGGCTCCAGGCTGCTCTCTCCACCACCGGGACCTTTCCTTCTCTCTCCAGCCAGGCTATCAGGTCGGGTTTGAAGGGCTGGTGTGCTGCACAGAGGGGGAGGGAGAAGGGGTTCAGGTTTGATGACACCCAGTTCGCGTCCCCGTGTGTCGGAGCTGGATCGATCCCCCCACGCACTGCAGGAAACCAGCGGCAGGATTTCCCAGCCCGTCCTCCCTCCCTGGGTCTCTTCTGACGCAGGCTAGCACAAGTCACAGCCACATGTGTTCCTCGCTCCTGTGTGGACGCTGTGTGGGTCACTATTGATCATGGGCAGCGCTGTTCTGCGCACGGCTATCTCTAGGGGAAACTCCTCGAGCTGGAAGCCTGGGAGAGAGTAAACCCAGAGTTCAGCTGGGTAATGTCGCAGACCCTCCTCCAGGGCTGCGTCCCTCTGCATTCTCACGTGCTGTGTATCAGGGTGCCTTATTCCCCAGAGCGTTGCCTAAAATCTCATGGGTGAGAAATGGCATTGCAGAGTAGCTTTAACTAAAATTTCTTCTTTTCTTCCAGCGAAGCAGATGCGTTCTTCATGTGTGTATGTCTATGCAGGCGCGTGGGCTCATGTGTACACACATCCACTTCTAGCTCTGTTCCCACAGACTAAGACCCACGGTGGCCAGGACCCGCCCCGGCAGCCAGACCTGGGTGTGGGGACACCGCTCCCTGGGGCAGGAATCGGGGGGCTGCAAGGCCGGGCTCCGGGATAGATGAACTCAGAACACCAGGCTGCACTATGAAGGAAGGAGCTAGAAGCAAGTGCTTACACGGAAGTATCCAAGCTGCACCAGGGACATTTGAGAGCACAGAATTCACCTTTCTACAAAACAGACTTCGCAGTAAAAGATTAAGGCTGTGCCAAGTCAGGCCCGGCTCGGCCTTCGGCTCCTGGGAGGTGATCTCCTCCGTCCTTGGGAGTTTCAGCGGCTTCCTCCTCCGAGGCCGGGCTTCGTGGCAGACAGGTGAACTACCGGCAGCGGCCTGACAAGCTTTCCCTCCAGGGGCGGCTGCACGCAAGGCCAGCCTCACAGGTGGCCGCCCACCCACAGGACTCGAGGGCTGAGTCTCAGGGGAGCCTGCCTGGCTGGCGATCCCTCAGGGGGGACAGTCACATGTCACTGCTGGGAACAGCCAATGCTGTCCCCATGCTGGGCCAGGCCACCTGGCAGCATCAAGCTCAGGGGACCCCGGCCTCTGCCACAGCCGGGGGCCTCCTCCCTTGGTTGAGCTTCTCCTAATCCCCCAAGGTGTCTGGTGACGTCCTGGGCCCAAGGGTGGTCCTGGGCCACCTGCCAAACAGGACACGGGCAATAGTGATGAAACAGAGGGAAAGGTGGGAGCTGTCTGGGGATTCTTGCTCTTTTAGTTTGCAAGTTTGCTATGAGTTTACTTACAAAGACCCCGATAAAGAAACAAAAACAAAACAAAACAATTAAACAACAACAACAGCAGGTGAACAACCAGGAGCCAGTACCCTGCAAAACAAGAAAGCTGTTGCGACTTAACTTGCTTCAAGACAAACCAGTGGAGTGGGCAGGACCTCAATATGCTCGTTTTGGGTTCAAAGGACAGACCGGCCCAGGGAGAACCACCAGACAACTGTGCTAGCTGGGCTCTGAGGGCCCCAACCTCCGAGGACGAGGACGGAGGGCGTGCACACACATCCACATACAGGAGGTGGCCGCCCAGATCTGCAGGGCGCCTGTGCTCACCCACGGAGAGCAGGTTCCGGAAGGTCTCCAGCATCACTTCGCGGTACAGCTTCCTCTGTGCGGGGACCAGCAGCCCCAGCTCCTCCTCGGAGAAGACCACGGCCACGTCCCTGAAGGTCACCATCTCCTGCAAGGTCAAGCGCACACAGACCCTGTGGAGAAGGGACGGCGCTGAGCAAAGACAAAGTACAGGAGGCTGCTCTGCTTCTCGCGGGTGGAGTCAAACTGGAAAAGCTTCCTGCACCTGTGCCATGCCTCCCGCCACCCATCACCTGCCATCCGCCGCTTGCTGCCTGCCGCTACCACATGCCACCTTCCACCTGCTGCCTGCCTGCTGCTAACTCCATCCACCCACAGGGCTACAGGGAAAGAATCGCTTGTTCTTTCAACTGTGCCCTAAGGAAAATCCCGAGGACTCCACGGCTGCCTGGATTACTTAGTTTTCCATTTGATTTATTTATAACGCTTTGTGCCCCAGGAAGGCTTTCATTCCAACAGGGCCTGTTTGAGTCTCTTATGCACATCTGAACACACACCATTTACTTCATCTGCCAGGCACACAGGCTAGCAGGTGCCCTGACTGTTGGCTATGGCGCTCATCCTCTGTGGTTCACGTGGGACTGCAGGGTCCTGGGCCCTCGGCCCGCTGTGGGGTCCCGGGCCCTCGACCCGCTGTGGGGTCCCAGGCCCGTTTCTTCTGCTCCCCCTTCAGTGCTGCTGCTGACACCATGGGGTCCCAGGAGCAGCGTCAGCGCCTGCAGGTGAGGCCTGGAGAACCCGGGCCCAGCGTGCAGGGCGCCCTCAGCTCTCGCTGTTAATATTAACATCACAACTTACTTCCCCTCTGCCAGATGCATGGTAAGTTAGCAGAATCAAGGGAAAACCTGGCCAATGGGCTGTACACAGCCCACAAAAACCGTGCCAGGGCAACCACAGGCATGATTCAAAACCCCATAACCCTACAGCGGCTGATGTTTAAGCTGATAACTTCACAGGGCCCGTAATGACATTACACACATCCACACGGCGGGGGAGGCGGCGAGGGAAAGCATAGGCCTCCTCCTGTACTACTGGCATCCCCCATGGGTGCGGGTTCATGTCCCAGCTGCTCCACTTCCCATCCAGCTCCCTGCCTGTGCAGTTGAGGGTAGCCCAAAGCCTTGGGACCCTGCACCCACATGGGAGACCCAGAAGAAGCTCTGGCTCCTAGCTTCAGATCATCTCAGCTCTGGCTATTACGACCACTTGGGGAGTGAACCAGTGGATGGAAGATCTGTCTCTCCTTCTCTGTAAATCTGCCTTTCCAATAAAAACAAGACAAATGTTTAAAAAAGCATGACGACTCCCCAGCACGTTGCCCTGGAGGGTCTGTCCCTCTGCTGTCTTACCATGTTGTCCGGTCGATGCCATTTATTTCAGACGCTCAGACACCTGCATTAGAAAGCAGTGACAAATCTCCCAACGCCAGAGGAGGCCCGGGCTAGTGTTGCCTTCCCACACTTAGGCCTGAGACCTGCGGGGCCCCTCTCTCACATTACCCAGAAAACGTGAACTCCATCTTTTTTTTTTTTTAAAGATTTATTTTTATTACAAAGTCAGATATACAGAGAGGAGGAGAGACAGAGAGGAAGATCTTCCGTCCGATGATTCACTCCCCAAGTGAGCCGCAACGGGCCGGTGCGCGCCGATCCGATGCCGGAAACCAGGAACCTCTTTCGGGTCTCCCACGCGGGTGCAGGGTCCCAAGGCTTTGGGCCATCCTTGACTGCTTTCCCAGGCCACAGGCAGGGAGCTGGATGGGAAGTGGAGCTGCCGGGATTAGAACCGGCGCCCATATGGGATCCCGGGGCATTCAAGGCGAGGACTTTAGCCGCTAGGCCACGCTGCCGGGCCCGTGAACTCCATCTTGACAGAGTCGCTGCGGTGACACAAACGAATACCTGCTGTCCAGCGCTGCCCTGCTCGCCAGCTGGGCCAGAGCCATGAAGCCTGCAGCTCAATGCTGAGAGCTCTCCCTCAAGGCTTGGTATCTGGCTGTGCTGGGGTAGCAATGGCGAGAAAGAACTAACAAGGCGGAGAGGGAGCTGATCTTGCACTGTGAGCAAGGTGGGGTATGTAGAGAGAGGTCTGCCACCCACCGGACCCTTCCCCAGGCCATGTCCAGGGGAACACTGCTGTAGGGGCCACAGATCTGACACTCAGACAGAGCCCATCAGAGCCTTGCCCAGACTGAGAGCCAAAGGGAGCTGGGGAAGCAGAGCAGGCAGCAGCCAAGCTCTGAGCTCCTACGACCCATGACGGGCACAGCTGAGAGTATCGAGGCAGTGAGCCGTTGTCGCTTGCCCACGGATCGTCCTGTGAGCTGCACAACAGCCAGGATCGGCAGCCCGAGTCTGGGTCTTCCGCCAGCGGGACAGGGGCCCCATGTGGCAGCCACCACCACCTCCGAGTGATTTCCCTGGCTCTGTAAACTGGCGCGTGTGTCCGGCAAGGTTTCCCGAATGCAGAGACACTGAGAAAGGCAGCAGCACTCTGCAAGCTGAGCCACGTGGGTCACCCCAAGCTACGCTGTCTCGATGGGGCAGCTGCAGGAGCAGCGCAGGACCTCCTGACTCCTGGCTCCTGTCTCTCGTAACACGCCCAAGCCTGAGCTGTCACTGAGAGGGAACCAGCAGTGTGGGTTGTGAACGCCCCTGCAGGCACACGTGTTGCCAGTGCGGGCTTATGAATTAACGCTGTCCAATGAGCTAGTTCAAGTTCAATCATCATGATGGTGCAAAATAAGAGGCGCTTCCCATCCAACTCCCTGCTTGTGGCCTGGGAAAGCAGTCGAGGACGGCCCAAAGCCTTGGGACCCTACAGCACCCGCATGGGAGACCTGGAAAAGGCTCCTGGCTCCTGGCTTCAGATTAGCTCAGCTATGGTCGTTGCAGCTGCTTGGGGAGTGAACCTTCCTCTCTGTCTGTCCTCTTCTATATATATTTGACTTTGCAATAAAAAATAAACAGACCTTTAAAAATATTTTTATATATTTTGTTTATCTGAAAGGCAGAGTTGGAGAGATCTCTTCTGCGGGCTGGTGCACTGCCCACAATGGCTGTGGCTGGGTCACACTGAAGCCAGGACAGTCACCCAGGACTGCCACTGGGGTAGCAGGGCCCCAAGGACTTGAGCCATCCTGCACTGCTTTCCCAGGCACATGAGCAAGGGGCTGGATCAGAAACGGAGCAGCAGGGACTCAAACCAGTTCCCATATGGGATGCTGGCTCTGGAGGCGGCAGCTTGATCCATTATTCCACAATGCTGGGTCCTAGCTGTCTGGTTCTGTCCATAGGGGTTGGCCCTGGCCCCAGCTGTCCACTCTGACCTTGGGGGCTCGGCCCCTGCCCCAGCTGTCTGGTTCTGTCCTCAGGGGACTCTGCTCTGGCCCTGCCTGTCTGGTTCTGATCTCAGGGACTATGCACTGAAAGCCCGTGCATCCGCTGAACCGGGCATCGCTCTCCAACGTGCAGCTCTTGCGCCCCCTGGTGTTCTCCAGCCAGACCGGCACCACGCTAAGTCAATGGGAGAGGGCGCTTCCAACAGTGACACACAAACCCAGGCGGTGTGGATATGAGGGAGAGTGTTTTCTTTATGTCTCTCCTTAATCCTTCACAATAATCAATCACAACTCCACAAAGGAGCTATAAACATTTCAGATGGAATACAGCCAAGCTGCCGATGGCAGGGGATGGTGTTATGGCACAGTGGGTAAGGTTGTACCTGTGACATTGGCAATCCCATATGGGCACCTGTTCTAATCCCCTGTCCCATCCAGCTCCCTGCTTGTGGCCTGGGAAAGCAGTCGAGGATGGCCCAAAGCCTTGGGACCCTGCACCCGTGTGGGAGACCTGGAAGAAGCTCCTGGCTCCTGGTTTTGGGTTGGCTCAGCTCCAGCCATTGTGGCCACTTGGGGAGTGAATCAGTGGATGGAAGATCTTTCTCTCTATCCTGTAAATCTGCCTTTCCAATAAAAATAAGACAAATCTTAACACACACACACACACAACACTAAACGTTGAAGACTTTCCTGCCCCTGCCCACACCCCCTCCCTTTGCCCTCCTCTGTCCTGTCGCCCCATGTAGTCAACACCAGGGCACCTGCCCATGAGAAGACATCTCTCCTGAGGGGACAGGACGCAGGAGAAAGGGGGGGGGGTGCTCCATCCTGCTGGGGAGACAGTCCCCTGCCAGGACTCCAGCCTGGGCCACTTCCGGCTGGCAGGTGCCTGGGAGAGACCAGAACTAGGGTCGGGACGGGATACCCCAGAGCCTGGGTGGGGACGACCCTCTCCTTCCCAAGGCAAACCCCACACGGGGACTGGGCTCCCGCCCTGCTTCCCACAGAGACCAGCAGCACACTCCTCAAGCGGGGCTGAAGGCAGCTTCCAGGAACTGCTGGAATCTGACAAAGTCCCGGGAACCCAGGTCGCATCCCCCATCCCAGGGAGACCCCACCTGTGTGAGATGCAGACCCAACGGGCCATCGCAGGGACCACAGGGCAAGAAAGCAGCGGGCCTGGCCGCAGGTCGGGATCGGGCACCCAGGAGCCCGGGAGACTCGGTCTCTGTGCCATGGGAGCCCACGGACCTCAGCATGGACCCCTGCACGGACCCCTGCACGGACCCCAGCAGGGACCCCAAAACGCACTCCAGCAGGGACCCCAGCACGGATCCCAGCAGGGACCCCAGCACGTACCCCTGCACGGACCCCAGCAGGGACCCCAAAACGCACTCCAGCAGGGACCCCAGCACAGACCATAGCACGGACCCCAGCAGGGACAACAACACGGACCCCACCAGGGATGCGCCAGCTGCCCAAGCGTGACCAGCCTCCTTCCGAGAGACCCTAAACCCGGCGCGCGGCCGTGGGCACGCGCTCTCGGCCCTGAATGCTCTTGGACCACGGCCAGGCGAGGGCAGGATCAGCGTGGGCGCGGGGACCCGGACCTGGACGCGGGGCCAGGAGCGCTCACCTGCCCGAGAGGAACCGAGGCCACCGCCGCCTACAGACCTGGGGCCGGAAGCCACTCTGCCCACAGGAGCCTCAGGGACTACATTTCCCAGAATTCCCGGCGAGAGCGGAAGCCGGCCCGTCACGAGGGGGGCTCAGGACTACACTTCCCAGAATCCCCAGCCCGCCCCTCACTCCCTGGGGCGGAGCGTCCGGCTGGCATCTCACAATCCTAAGCAATGGTTTCCTAAATCCGCCTTCTTGCCACCGAGACCGTTTCCCACACCCAGAGCGCTGGCGATGGCCGGCCTTGGACAGCGAGCTTGAGGCAGGCCGGATCTCAGCGTGACTCGACTAGAAATGCCTTTTTTTTTTAATTTAACGTGGGAGCGAAGGCAGCTGGAGCTCTTGACAGTTCTGCAGC